>NC_134756.1:7272727-7575757 GCF_050436995.1 Anticarsia gemmatalis | reverse complement strand
CCTTTTGATACGCATTGTGCTACGTTGCTGGGCTCCAAATTTATGGAATCTCTCTGCGAACAAAAGGGACATTTTAATATTTCACAAAAAATACTGCGTGCCGTTACAAATATTTGGCTGTTACATATTTATACTGTTGTATTAATATACACATCGTAGGTATGTATTGTGCAGACAAGCTTGTCTAATAGTTTGTTTGTATTGAACTAAAATAAGAATAAAATATGTGCAACTTTATTCGCTTTTATTCATGTTATTATTGGATAGCAATTCTTTTACTCCAAAATCTTTTTAAAATCATTCAAATAAAATAACAAATTCTGTTCTCAAAAACAACTCAATCCTTTTTTGAAAGTTTATTAGGCAATAAGAAACAATGATTGTGCATTACTTACTTCACAGTGCGACGCGCTGATGTTATTCATATTGAGCCGATATAACCGATCCCTGCAAAGAAAGTTCCATAAGAAAAACATAAAAGGAATGTTGTAAAACTCTTTTAACTTAGGCTATTTGAATGGAAAAGTTTGAGTCAATTCACTGCGGACTAGAGGGGATACGTTACAAACTTGCGTTAAAGTTACCATAACGTTTATAGAAGAATCGTTTTATAGCTTGAAATGCGGTGGTATTATTCCCCGAACGAAATTAGTTGCCTTCGTGACACACACGATTGACCTATATCACCTCTTTTTATTGAATCGCCAGTTTAGTTTGACCCTCCTGACTCCCTGAAACTTTGTAATATAAATCGTGGCCGTATAAAACTATGGAGCATGAGAGGTCAACGGATATTGGTTAATGGTAAACTGTAGTCAACTGAAGGTAAAGCTGATACGACGGCGCACTCGTAAAAATAGCTATTTGATTGTATTGGACCGATTGGTTTTTGTTTTGTGTCGAGAAAATGATAGATACGTGTAGATTTGAATTTAAGGACGAAATGAGGTTTGGTCTTTATTTTGTTGAATGTTATACTGTTTTCCTTATTCTTTAGGAAAATGTGTGTTACATATTTCTGTTCTCGTATTCGGACGTCGAAGACATAGACTTTGTTCGAAATAAATATGCTAACTTTAAAGAATCTAATAACTTATATGTATTGTTCCAAAGTACCTAATTCTTATATTTTTTATTTGAATAAGTTCAGAATAAAAAAATCCTTAATTATTCTTTATACTGATGTTATTGTTTCATATTTAATAATAAAAAATGGAAGAGTTATACTTACATAGCGCCGACATAGAGGGCATCCCTCTTGGAGTCCACGAAGAAAGTCCGGTAGTACAACGTGCCGCAAGAGAATTCGCGTACATGATCTGTAAAGATAGAAATATAAAAATTAATATAACATTAAAAGAAATAAAGAAGCTTTAAATTAATAAATATTCATTGGTTGTAAATTTATAATTAATTAATACCTAATTGCTTTTAATTTATTTGCATAAAGTGAATAATAATTTCACATATTTTTATTTATTTAAGCTGTATCTGTATTCATTAAAAATATTTCAGATAAATTAATAGAGGCTGTCTTGGAGTCGTAATATAATTTAGAGTTCAATGTTTTTTCTTCAATCAATCTAAATTCGCAACGTTTTCAAAATTTATCCATTCAACTATAAACAGCAATAAAAATAAATATTGAATAACGTTTAAAGTAATAAGCTGATATTTTTAAATACATAGAAGATCAAAGGGCCATTGAGAGAGGTTGCATGCTTACAGATACTGAGCTATTTCTGATGAAACATCAAATATAAATTGTTGAAGAGAATTTGAATCTCGTTTAATGCAAGTAAAAACAAGTTTTACAAAGAATAAATAACATATAATTCAAGAAAAATAAATTGTATTTGAATTGTGTGTTAAAATTATTTGGCTAGCTTTTATTACTATGAACTTATAGTTTAAGTTTTCTTGGTTGTCAAAAGTAACTCACTTTGTTGTTGCAAGCTTACACGAATACGAATACACTCACCGGCACGGAAACTTGGCCACATACGAATTTGGCGATATTTTTTATATTATTATATTTTTATTACTAAATCAATGGTAGATTGATTAATTAAGTGTTTTTTATGATATTTAAAGTGGTAATTAAAAGATTAACTCACCAATAATAAAGTTTTTAAGTTTTTTACTTTCACGAAAAAAAGTTTCATCTTTTTCCACAAAAACAAAACCACTTTAACTGGAAACTAAGCGAAATGTCTTTAAAGTTTTTACATTTTAATATAGTGTGTTTCCTCCTCGCGCCCTTATAACCGCTTACATTCGATCAGGCATGCTTTGAATGACGTTTCTGACGTCAACTTGCGGTATACTGTTCCAAGCGGATACTGCTGCACTTTGAAGTTCGTTTAAAGTTAGGGGAGGGTTGGATACCGACTTAATCTTTCTTTTAAGCATATCCCAGATATGCTCTATTGGAATTAGGTCTGGGCTTCGCGCTGGCCATATCAGTTTTTGAATACCGACCTCTTTCAGGTATTCTTCAACGCAATTTGCGACGTGGGGGCGTGCATTATCGTGCATTAATCTGAATTGCTCGTGTCCAATGAATCCAGAATAAGGCACAACATGTTCCTCAAGAACCTTCTCGATGTATCGCATAGCTGTAAGGCGATTATCGACAATAACCAGCTCCGTGCGTGCATCGGAACTAATGCCTTCCCAAACCATTATTGAGCCTCCATAAAACTCATTGTTTGTGTGGTGGTGATTGGTAGAAATCGCTCTCCTCTTCTTCTCCACACTCGTTCCCGACCGTCAGGAGCACGTAAAGCTATCCTACACTCATCTCTGAACAATACGTTTGCCCATTGCTCATGCGTCCAGTTAGCGTGTTCTCGCGCAAAGCGAAGTCGAGCTACTCGGTGTTGTCTGAGGAGTTGTGGACCTCGCGCTGGCCTACGAGCTTTTAAATTAACTTCCTCAATTCGTCTTCTCACCGTACGCTCACTCACATTCACACCTCTTGAAATTTGAAGTCGCTGGCGTATCTCAACTGCGGTGAGGTAGCGGATTCTTAGAATTTCTAAGATAATAAAGCGATCGTCTCGAGCCGATGTGCACCTTTGGCCTCCACTACCTGGTCTGCGGGTGTGCCCGCCCGTCTCTCGGTATCGTTTCAGGGCATACTGCATTGATGATCGAGGTACATTAAGTGCAGCAGCAACTTCACGCTGTGACATCCCTTGGTCAATCAGTGCTACAGCTTGTGCACCTTTTGCAGGTGTCAGGGGCATCCTTTATTGGTAAAAAGCACGCCTACTTACGAAATAACAAACAGGAAATCACAAAAGTAAAAAAATGTAACAGAAAACCTTTAACATCACACAAAATCAAACTTGCAACTTAGTCGCTAAAATGACCCGAACCAACTAAAGCTCAGAACTAACGTCATAGTGCACTCAATCGTTATGAATTACCCTCTTGAGCTGAAGTAAACATTTTTTTGACCTACCTGCACTACAAACCGTCAACTGAAACACTTAAAATTTTTGCTATCGCGAGATAAGTGTTTGGCCAAGATTCCGTGCCGCTGAGTGTAGTATACGAATGGACTTAGAATATATTATTATGTGTTTACCAATAAAGAGACATATCAATCAGTCAGAAAGTAGCTTCATAGTTCGATAACTTTTCAGCAATAATCACATTATTTATCTCTTCATTGTCATCAGCTAATAAAATGTATATCAGTCAATATCCAAACTAAGATCAACAAAACATATTGTCTATAAACAATAAAACGATTCTCATTTTATAACAGTTAAACCAATGTTACAGGCGCTTGTTTGAAGGCACGTTTTATTCTTGCGTGCTTCTAGTTTATTGCTTGGACTACATGCAGTCGGCACACGTAGGATAAAGTCACGCACTAAAAACCAATGTTTACTCGAACAAAGTACGAACATCATTGAAATTACGAGCTTTGTACAAATTGAACGGAACGTGACTACGATGCTTTTTACTGTCTTAGAGTATAAGTAGTTTATGCCTAGGCGTCCGAGATGTAACTAGTTTAACATCAGTTGAGATTGTTAAACATTTTATAACGTGTGAAAATTAATTAAGTAGTTGTTTTTGTACTTTAACTAGTTTTACAATGACCAAATTTAATGCAAAGTGAATATATTTGAATGACTTATTCCAAGATAAATAATTAAAAAAAGGAAAAATACCTAACGGAACCAGACAATCGTATTAATCTATCAATTCAATTCACGTATCAAGGAAAATAAAAGGTTCGTTTTACACAGAAATCCGAGTCGATCAAAAATTAAAAGTGAAGGAGCGAACAATGTTCTGGCAAAGTTGGAAATGTTGGAGTATTTTCGTACATCGTAACGTACAAACGTCTATCACTTCATGGAATATATTTGTACTCGTATTTTCGCGGAGCCGGCTGTCTGCTTTCCTATGCGAGTTTTGATCTCTCGAACGAACATCGATTTAGGTTGTTTGGTCTTGTTCATGTTTAATGCACAATTGTTTCTTGGCAAGTATCCGTTCAAGAGATAACTCTAAGTTATGGCGTACTTTTATATTTTATAACAAGAAATATAACAGCAAATAAACGCAAACATAAAAATTTAACAGAGAATTTATATCTAGAATCAAATGTTTCATTTGAATTAAATAATAAAATTTTGTGAAAACTGAATATGCATTTATAAAAATAGAAATGAACAGACACTTTAAAAATACGTCGAGCTTTTTTTATGAATACAAAATAGCGCTATTCAATTTTACGATAAGTAACTGGTAACTACACTTCAGTATCTATAAGGTAAGTGAGGCCATAAAGTTAACGTAAGATCTGTCGAAATGTAGTTTGAATTGGAAAGGCGACATCGGCATCGTAGGGAATCGGGCAGGTGCAAGAGAATTCAGGAATCAGTATTGCTTGCAGACGAGACGCCTCTGGGACACCATTTGGGGCCTGTTGTAACAACAATTTGCATATACTGCTAGATGTAAGTTGGTCTGTCTGCGTGACAGTTATTGTTATTTATACCGTTGTCAGTGCATAGAGAAGTTACTTCGTGTAGTATGTAGATATTGTTATTAACGTACTTATGCATAGCCGTTTCTTGTCATGTTTTTATGTCGTTTAATACCATTCTATGAATAGTGTTGATAACGTTGACTTTACACACAAACACGTATTTATTGCTTACATTATCAGGTTAGTAGAAAATTAATCTTGTATACATGCGCGGTGTCTTGTTTTTCCGCGATGACACGTGCTGTATCTGTTATGTGTATCAAACTTTGTCCACCCCTGTACGCGGTCTGAATGAAAGATCGTGGGGAGATTTCACCATTATCATTACGTTTGACGAGCATATTTGTGTTTGAGCTGTTATTAGTGCACAGGAAAAGTCTACTGCATATCCGGGTGATATATCCCCTAATCACCTTTTACGACACCCATGGGTCATAGGGTATTTTATATCCAACCAAGCCCATACCGTAGTACTAAAACTATAACCATATTGTATATAGTCAGTACTAAACTTTTGATATGCAATATTAAAAATGGGAGAGAAATAACAATGAAAAAGACGCAAAAATAGCTGCTAAATAAGAAACAAGATACACTTAACAAATCTATGAGAGTATGAGAGTACGATAATAAAAGTAAAGCGAGTATTAATGTACTATGAACACTGAATTCGTATACTATGACAGCAGACAGACTGAATTTAATATTCATATAAATGTATTCATTTTTATAACCATGTATGTTTGTCTAGAAGACTCGTATTGTCTTTTAAGTGTATTTAAAGTAAGCTTTTATTTCATATGACTATAAAAATATTATTTGATCGTGTCAGCGTCAGTGTTAATGTCAGTGATATTTTTCTACAAACAAAATTTACATATTTTATATGAAATGGTTCTATTTAATAATAAATCATACTGCATATTTATTTAAATTGAAATTTTTCTAGCTTCGGTCCCAACGTCGTACCCAGTGGGACGCCTATAGAAACAACAAAAAATATCGTGACGCTCCTACAGAATTGAACGATGAAAAATGCACTAGCACTGAATATGTGACTGTGACAGGAGACGCAATGAAAGATAGGAACAACAGCTACCGCGTAGTGATGAAATATGTAACGTTTTGTAGAGTTTTAGTGTCGAATCCCTCAGCTACGAGAAATATTCATGTTGAGCATGGCTCCACTTTCAGTGTATGTAGATCACAACGACATAGGTCCACTTTAGCTTGAGCAGCTTAGCATGAAATATTAGAAGATCAGTTCACCATTTTACTTTCTATGTCGTAAATAAGTTTTGAGGTTTTAAGACCGAACAATTTTGACCACGATCCACAAAAATTGAAGTGTAATTACAATAACTAGCCGAGGTCGCAAGTAATAAGCAAAACTATAATTAGCTAGCTCGCCGTATCAAGATCTTGTGAGCTTAAACCGACACGCGACGTGTTTAAGCGGTTACACGACAACGAACATCTGATATAAGAACCAGCTTTTTGTTTCTACTACATTTTTTTCTTTAATTAGAGGCTTATTTAATAATACGATATGGTATACATAATCTGTAGTTATAAGCTTATCGTGCGACACGGGTAATATTAGTTAAATAAACTCTTGCGCTCCAAATATTTCTACTTCTGAACGAATAATATTCATATTATTAAATGAGTTCACGTTTATTTAGCTTGAACCCATTCTAAATATTTTCTTTTATCTTCAAAATCATGTTTTAAATGTTAGTCTGTATTCGGTACACACAGAATATTTGAAAGTCAAAGTCTCAGTGAAACATTTATTTTTGTAGTCTGAGCCACAATCAGAAACACAAATTACGAACTATTAGTAATTTAGCAATTCTGTTCGCCGTTGTTGGAATTATGAAAGTTTCACGATTTAAGGTTTGTGGAGTTACGTGGAGCGAACACGACTTCATTGTGGTAATTGTTTTATCGCATGAGCACGGTTACACTGGTCAGGTGGGGGGAGCAAGTGGGAAAAGAGGGGGCGACGTCCCTCACAGCTGGAACTCTTAGGAAGAAAGTTATAATAAACCTGCGCACGTTTCAAAGATCCTATCACACAGTATTATTTTGGTCAAGGGTAGTTTGAGCAAACAACATGCTTTGTATTTTATGGATACTGTAATTTGTAAGGGAAAGCACCCTTGTTTTCATTGTATTTAGGTTACTGATATAGTTTAATGTCTTTTACGTAAAATCATGAACAGGTAGGTAACTATTCGGGAACAATAGGAGAGATAACGTTTAGTTATTCACAAACGCGTAGCTATCAAACGGATGAACAATACGAATAGCGCTTTGTTTGGTTATTGTTTTACATAAACGTGAAATAAAACATATATTTCAATCAATCAGGAGAATACATTGTAAATAACTCATACATCAGTCGCATTAAATCGTGACAATACGTAATAGGGCCGACTCCGTACGGTAAGCAAAACGTTCAACATCGTTTCATTTGATGGATTACATAGCGATTACGGTCGACAGGAAATCCGCGTATTTTTCATTTGGCAATTGTAACGGTGGGCCCGATATCAAAATATCGTTATACACGGCGCCGATTAGATTAACGGCACACAATTGGCTTACATGGAAACTTTGGCCCATTAGCTTCCTGTAATACCTATTACGTGAGAAGCTGTTATATATTTAAAACTTGTTCCAGTAATACCTATTCCGTGGATTGGATTAATTCAGAACGCGCCCCGCGGGTGTTTGTGTTTCGTGCCGTTATCGCTCCTGTCTTTAACAATAACACGGGACAAGTCCGATTTAAAATTTAATATTTTGTTGAGAATTTAATAATTTTGAAAAGGGTCTGTAGTACTATAAAGTCTTCAGATTCTAGTAAATAATTTCCAGTATCCGATTGCTTAAATCATTTCAATATATTAAACAAAAAGAAAACGTAAACGCTTTCATATTTATACGAGATGTTCTTAAAGCAGTTTGCCATCATGAAAAAACTAAAACTATTTATAAGTTTGGACTCAACAGTAATCAGATTTAAGACGCCCACGACCCAGGAACATCAGAAACTAATACGATCAAAATATTCATGAACGCGATTGAGGTAACACCTCCGTGTAGAAGTTCACATTCTTCATAACGGCAACTAAGTTACGGGGGAACTAAATGAACTCGCTATGATATGATATTTCAGTCACGATCTTGCTGAATACTCAGTTACTGGTGGCAAGTCGAACTCAGTTAAGAGAGTTAATCGCAACACGTGTTTAGCTAATGTGCCGAATGAATTTTGGATACACCCTGTATTTACTCGCTTATACATCGTGTAGACTTGTACGACAGTTATTACAGTTCTGTTATATTACTATGAAAAAGAATTTACGTGCGTTATTTGATTAGAATTTATTAGTCTCACAAAGTTATCAGATAATATGATTAATTGAAGCTAAAGAGAATGGTTTAAAATTTCTAATTAATAAAATGTAATCTGCATTTGAGACTCGTTTAATTAGGGCTAATCTTTTTCATCTGAAAAATTAGGTTAGCATAATTTATAATGATTTAATTTTGATAAAAGACGAAAGAAGTTTACAATATTTAATTTGGCCAAAGAATTTAAACAGAAGAATACAAAAGCCTTACTGTAAGAGCTAATATCATTTTTAAGTACTAGGTATATATTTTTTAAGTTTCATTTTGTATGATAGCCGAAACGTGCTTTAAACTATAAAGCGATCATAAAAAATAGTTCATACTTCCCATTCTAATTACTGTCGTAAACAAAAACAATCTTAGGGTTAGCCATAAACTTTAACATTTTTAAAACTGTTCTAAAGTTGAAAATGCGTTTAAAATATTAATAACAGTGAAGTCTAGGGTTGAGATTGAGGGACTCAGAGGCTATTAAAAGACTGTCATAAACTCGTCCGAGTTATCTCTACATGGACCGTAATAAAGCATTAACGGGACTTCATCTCGCTCACCCCTTTTATAGACTTATTTTTTGTAAATTAGATTTTTTAATGATCGTTGTCATTTGATGTTTAAAATGGAATCAAATTATTTTACGTTACGATTGGTTTTAATCATTGCAGTAGATTTTGACTATTACTATCAAAGTTGTAACCTAAAACTCATTTAATTATGATACAAAATATAAATAAATATATAACATGAAGAAGAAAACAAAGCTAAAATACGAAATAGGCGGGCTCTATAGTTTTTCATAAAGCTAGTTTCCGTAACCCAAATCTACGCTATACTTTTCATTAACTTCATTCGCTTGATTAACGGATGACAAGTCCGTATGCGAGAGATGTCATCTACAAAATCCTTTACTACCGAATACTTTTTGTTAAAAAGGGTTTGCAACTTTCGAAACAGGAAAACGCCGGGAAATTGTTTTCTAAAAAAGCTAACAATATCGTAAACATTCACCGTCTATGTAAGGGAGAACTTCAGTAGTTTAAAAGCGAGCATTATACGCTTTTCGCTTCGAGTATCAAAGTTGTGTGCTGTCGTCGTATCGATCCCTACAATCTTTATGTCAGGGAATTACAAGAATTGGATTTTGGATTGTAAAATGAAATAATGGTTTCGAATTCACAATGAAAGAAAAATTCTGTCATTGTAATCCTTTTACCTTTCGTCGTAGACACGAAAAGGCTCTCCCGATGGTGCGGACTAATTCCGAATGCACCTCCAATCGTAAAAGAAGTCGTAAAGAAACGAGTCTCCCCTCGAACCGATGCACGGGAATCAGGGAAAAATAGTTGATTTCTTATTGGCTTCCACCCAGACTCAGATTGAAAATTCGCCATAAAGACATTGCGACACGCCTGGCCGGATTAAAGGGGGAAACTAATAAAGAAAACTTTTGCGACACCGTATTTTTACCAAACGCGCACCTAAAACTTCTCAGCCTTTATTAGGTTTTGCGTTGGTAATTTAGAAAACGCTCTGTGGTATTACTAGCGCGTTTTCCTAAAACTGCTATAAAACGGATATCTAGTTTCTGTTATAGCTTTGTAGAGTTGATTAAGTTTTTTCAATCTCGCAAATTTAATATTAACGTTTAACTTTTATTTTAAAATGAAACTCTCTCAGAAGCGGCTATTTGAAAATGTATTTTAATGTTGCCCGCATTTTGCCTATGCACACATATATCAGATAGCTTTTAGAGCGTGATAAAAATGAATTCGCAGTCGAGAGCGGCAAAAATTATGAAATACGGCGGCGCGACGACACATAGGATGAAAGTAGTGACACGAGAGACGAGATAATAAAGACAAAACACGGCAATAAACATGTACTGAAAACATGTTAGCGCGTATATCGCCGCGAATGGGAAACAGGGTAATGTTTATTTCATTTACATAAATTATCACACAGAGAAACGGTGTCTATACGGAACGGGCGCCGCCGCAACCACCTTCGAGAGACGCTTATTTACGCAACACGTCCTGCTCGCCCGTTGAGATTAATTTACTTGAGGCTTTTAAAGCATTAAATGAAAGACGCTTTTGTGGGGCTGAATTTAATCGGAAGACAAATAAAATATTGCGAAAAGAATGCTAGAGAAAAAATACAGGAAACATTTTGTTCATTGTCAAATGAAAAAAATACGTCTCTAGCTTCGGCAACGAGGCAGTAAATTCGCCACCACGCAGTAGGTACATAATTTCACACACGCCTCGACTCATCGTTCGGTGAAATATTAAGGTGTATAAAATTTTATTACTAGCATTACCCCCTTACCCTGTTCTCTATAAACATTTTGTGTGTCGCGTTTCCCCTCGGTCGCGGGCGAGCTACGCGCGACGCAACTTTCGTCTTGCCTTATTTCCCTCTAACGCCACATTTGTGTCTTAATAACGAACGGTATTGTGTTACGAACGTTCGCATTGTTTGATTTTCAATCTCTTGAGATTGCAGATTTTCTTTACTCCCCTAATGGGCCGTGCCGGAGGAATAGAATATTTGAAACACTATATTGGAAGCTTGACTTTTATTGCGTATTATTTAAACTGCTTATTGATTATTTATTGAAGCCCTGAAGAGTTTCATTGCATTAAGGACGGAAAAAATGATCGAATGCAAACAGAATTAAAAAATATATAGGTATATTGCATTATGAAGTCAAATGAGATATTTATTTTCAGTGCACTCGATGAAAGCGGCAGTTTAAACAAATTGGCACGAAAGTGTTTGCTTTGCGAGAGCTGTTTTGATATTATTTGCGTTTGGATTGCAGATAACGTAGAAATTAATGGTTTAATTTTGGAAGATTAATGATGCTGCGAGTAAGTTCATAAGGTAGTTGCGGGTGCAGGGAGCGAGTCGAGTAGATAGGAATCGCGGGGTAATCGTCGGCAATCTCGCCGGAGCACGCGCACCGCCCCTACTTTATCTCGGCAGTTCGTCGCGGTATCACGCCGCTTATTGATATCACCGGTGTAGTCTATGGATGTCCCGATATTGCTACCTGTTTGTCTTGCATCCGCTATATTGACTATCACCGCAGCCTTGTTTGGAATACTTTTTTCTTATTGCTTCTTCCGTAAGAATTCATTGGAACGGGACGCGCTCGGATACAACTATTGGTTTTATTGTCGTTTGAACGAATAGGGGTTCCTTTCCAATATGTCAGCTTGAATCGGTTTGTTTTCATACACCACTGATTTGTGTCGCATATACGCATGTATCCTCGGCGAATTAGGAAAAATACATTCATAAACCTTTTACAGCAAAACTGTTTGTGACGTCCTTTCCTTAATAACATTTTATTTATTCCTAAAGTTGTTTGCTTGTAATTTGTTAGGCACTCGTTTTATATACAGAATGTTTTCTGGGAATTCGGCGCCGTCGAAAAATAATTTACATAAAATCTTAAGTAAACGCAGAGAATTGGGTAAACTTCAATCATAGGATTCCTTCGGCTTCAACGTCTACCATGCCTATTTAAGCTCTTGGCAGTGTAAAAAATTTAAATTCACAGATTATTTTGGATGTCAAAATAAATCACGAAGGTTTATTGTAATTTGCTCATTCAATTGTAAGAACACTATTATCCGTTAAACTACGGCAACTACCTCACCCTCGCACTACAGATTTATAGAAAAATAAATATTTTAATGTTAACCGATAGCCCCTATAAGGGTTCAGGTAAATCTTTGCACCTTTTCTACGCGGGAGATAGGCGGTTCACAAGAAATATTCGGGGCCATCCACCGCGTGGAATCCTATTGCAATTTATGCTCATTGAACTGGAAAAAGTATATGGGGAGGCTAAGGTCGGCGTCGATTCTTTTATTGCCACACGAAATCAATAAGAAGCGTGACGCGGCAACTGTTTTCGAGGACCGTTTCATGTAATAAAACTCATAAAATCATACTCACGTTTGGTCACGTGATCAGTTTGTTCGACGGTAGCAATAAATATCACGACTTATTGTGCTTCCCGTAGGCGAATTCAATCGTACAGGGTCGATACTATAAACAATTATTCAAAATACATTATTGAGGCATCACTCGAATGCGCTGCAATAAGTCACGAAGTTCTCCTGGGAATTAGGACCGCCACTCCTACATGGGCGTAATTGAAAATTGAAATTTGTTTAGGACTGCGCCGGACTCCTAATTTGATTTAGACGACGGCTCGCGCGCAATCGGGAACCAATAACAATAAATATAACCACTAGAGGTGAATCTGTGAGCTCAATCCCACGTTCAGTGCCCTTGTTACAATTTTGTTTCTACATTCAATTGGTAGCGGGTGACACGTAGGGGAATTAATTTCGTAAAGAGCACTGCTCGAGTGTGAACAAACGGCGCATGCATTATTTCTGGCTCACTTGTTTCTTGCACACACCTGACAATTTTCACAAATGTATCCTACGTGTACAGGGTTCTAATATACCGGTATAATTCTATATCTTGCAAAGATTTTAACAGCACAGACTTAGGAATTAATTCCAATACAATAGTAGAAGATAGACATTGAATTATATCTACGAAGGTTCCTATTAGTCAATTAAATAGCATATTTGGGTAGGTATATTCCCAATTACTACAAATAAAGTACACCTTATCGATTGCAATTATACTGTGCAAGTATACTGTGTTTATTCACTTGATTAACAAACATACAAACTTTTATATACAATATTATTAGGATTATAACTATTGTATTTTATTATCGTGAAAGATTGATGAAGCAAGTTGTCAAGTATAAGACAGTAATTACAATATTATCTTGTCTTTTGGATAAGATAACGAATAAAGGCTTAAATGGAAACGGTACTAATAGATCCTATTAAATGATTTTTAATTAGTACTTTTGATAGAGCGGAAAGAAAAATGCGTGCGACCGCTTTGTTAGCGCTCTGTGTGGCCGCTGTTTCAGGTATCTTTATAATTTTATCTTTGACTTTCACACCTGCTTTTACCACACAAATGGCTGTTGTTAATTAAAATATATTTTACGATCTTTAATTTAAAATAAGTGTTTTACAGCACGAAATATTTGCATACAAGATATTTTGCAGCATTCTGCAACTGCTAAAATAATAACTCAAATAACATTTTTGAAAATGGTGTACTTTATCTATACTAATATTATAAAGCTGAAGAGTCTGTTTGTTTGAACGCGCTAATCTCAGGAACTACTCAACCGATTTGAAAAATTCAGTGTTAGATAGCCCATTTATCGAGGAAGGCTATAGGCTATATAACATCACGCTACGGTCATTAGGAGCTGAGTAGCAACGAAAAATGTTACAAAAACGGGGAAAATTTTGACCCATTCTCTTAAGTGACGCAAGCGAAGTTGCGCGGGTCAGCTAGTGTATACTAATTATCACTTTTTGGGCTTGCAGCAGGCGTTCCAAGAATCCGTGACCCTAAGATCATCGGTGGTTCTATAACTACTATTGATAACTATCCTGAAGCAACCCCTCTACTCTATGCCTTTAATCAGATCAACTTCCGTCAGATGTGTGGCGGTTCTATTCTGAATCAAAGAGCTATTCTGACTGCCGCTCACTGTGTCAGGTAATTTACAGTTGCATTTTCACCGATATTTCTCTTTCCAATAATAATAGGGCATTTTTTTTATAAAAAATGCTTATATTGCTAAGGAAAACAAAACGGACATGTATTTTTTTATATTTTACAGTTCGCACATGAACTTTCCTCACGCTTGGCGCATGCGCGTAGGCTCTTCCTTCGCCCTGACTGGAGGTGTGCTGCATGCTTGCAAGGATATTATAATACATCCAGATTATGATCTCCGAACATCAGAAACTGACATCGCCATAATGCATTCTCTTACTCATTTCGTTTATATCAACAACGCTGTTCAACCAGCTCGCATCGCTGGTACTAATTACCACCTGGCTGATAATGAGGAGGTCTGGGCTGTCGGATGGGGTGTTTACGTGAGTGTATTTTTGAACAATTTTTTATTTTACTATTGTAAGAGACTTTTATGGAGATGACCACCTGTTTTATTATACCCTCTGGATTGCTCGATTTCTTTAAAATAATTTAGCTAGAGTGCGTAAAAGTTGTTTTTCTTATTTTATTTAACAGGATATGACAACCTGGGCGCCTTCTGAGCAACTCCGCCATGTCCAACTCTGGACTGTGAACCAAGAAGTATGCCGTGAGCGTTACGTTGGCAGGAATATTTCCGACAATATGTTGTGCGCCGGTTGGCTCGACGTCGGCGGTCGCGACACGTGCCGGGGTGACTCTGGCTCACCTCTCTATCATTACGGTGTTGTTGTCGGCATCTGTTCCTTCGGTCGTGGATGCGCTGATCCTGAGTTTCCTGGTGTCAGTGTACGCGTTACTCAATTCACTCCTTGGATTCAGGAAAACGCATAAGATTTTATTTGTTAAATAAAGTTATTGGTGGTTGTTTTTTTGGCAGTTGCACAATCAAAGTATGCTTTATGTATGTTATCGGAAGACAAAATATTTGATAAGAAAATTATGTCGAAACTTATTTTATATTAATATAATAAAACCAAAAAATACTCAAAACTATTGTTCAATTATTATCAAATGTGTTAAAATATGTGTTTTTCATTATGTGTTAAATAAAAATATTATTATTTTTGATCTACTTTTTAATTTCACGAAAATTCTATAGAAGAAAGTAAATTTAAGTTTAAATGATGGTTCCACTAAATGATGGTCAACTGAATGGATTGACATAAATAAAACACACATAATTATATGTTTGCCTCTTGTAATTAGACGGAAGTGGATCAAAGTAATTAACCGGGTCAAACTCATTCTTGTTAATAACTGTTTGAAACAGTACAGTAACCAAAGTATTTTTTTGCTTGAATAGGCGTTATTTTTCTGTCATAGCTAGTGTAGTTGTTATCAAGCAGTAGCGTTATTCTCTACAGTCGGTACTGTCTTCAGAGTTTGACATTCAAAATGTACTGTAAAAATAGTTCCTACGGCGTCCGCTAAGAAGGCGCTGACATGATTTTCACACATTTCTTGTTAGTTAGCCGGTTGTCAATAGTCGAAAGCAGTTGCGAACCGCGCTACTGGATCCTTATTCATATAATTAAACCCAAATCTGTTCATCCACTGAAAACATCACCAAAATCTGTTAAATATTTCCTTATTCTAGCGATCGCTCCGGCCACGATTCTCCCATGAGCAGATGTTACAAAAAACTTTTAAATAGTTATTATTATCTATAATCTTTAAAAGATTGATGGTACAATTTGGAGTATAAGACAGTAATTAGGAAATAATCTTTTCGTTTTGATAAGATAAAAATTTTAAGCCATAAATTGGTCGATATAAATACTGTTAATTGGTTTTTAATTAGTCATTTTGGTTAAGAGGAGAGGAAAATGCGGTCGTTTGCTTTTTTGGCTATCTTAGTGGCATCTGTTACAGGTAATTTTAGCATCATTTTTGCTTGCTTTCTGTCCCATGACTACAAAACAATTTGAATCATTTTTTTTTGATCCAATTGTTATTACATTTTATTTTTACTTGCAGCAGGTGTACCGCGTACTCCGGGATCCAAGATCATTGGTGGTTCTGTGACCACCATAGACAAATATCCTGATGTCACGCCTTTACTTTACTCCATGAATTTTGTTAACTTCCGTCACTATTGTGGTGGTTCTATTCTTAACCAAAGAGCTATCCTCACTGCCGCGCATTGTGTCCAGTAAGTTGTACAATTTCACTTCATCACTAATCAGAATTCGTTTTGTAGCTGAACTATGAAGTTTTGGACTAACGACAAAATTTATTCTGATTTATGTTAATGCTCTTGTTTTTGACATTTATCTGAGCGAATGCAAGATTTAATAACAGCTTCAAAATGGTTTTATCGTATCTCGTATCGTATAAAAATTACTTAAGAATTGCAGATAAAATATTTGGGATCAACTCTCACTTCCACTTGAGCAGTTGTTAAAATAATAATTGTGTAAAAAATAGTAAGTTTTCAATTTATTTCTTTACAGTGAATTCAGGAATGTGCCCGCTGCATGGCGTATACGAGTAGGTTCTGCTCTAGCCCACAGTGGGGGTTTTCTTCATTATTGCGGAAAAATTATTATACACCCGAACTACGACCGTTTTACCACAGAAACTGACATCGCTCTTATGCACACTGTCGGTCCCATCGTTTACATAGAAAACGCTGTTCAACCTGCTCGCATCGCTGGTACTAATTACCACCTGGCTGATAATGAGGAGGTCTGGGCTGTCGGATGGGGTGTTTACGTAAGTTTATAAAATTTGTTTTATTTTTTTTCCCTTTGCTTCGATGACGGTGCACTGGTTATGGATCAAGCTTTTAGCCTGCAGCGCGATATTCTCTACAGTCGGTACTATCTATCGAAAGTTTGTCATGTAAAATGTGTGCGAAAATAGTTCCTGCGACGCCCGCTAGCAGCGCTGATCAGATTTTCATCCAAATTTTCTAGATAGTTAGCCGGTCGTCGCTGGTCGATATTTGTTGAGATTTGAGCTACAGGTCAAATAGCAAGGGATTAGACACACAACGTAAAAATTTCGATGATTTTTAACTACATACTTTTATTTACCAGAACTTAACAAACATGGCGGCTTCGGAAGAGCTTCGTCATGTCCAAATGTGGACCGTAAACCAGGAGATATGCCGAGAACGTTACGTTGGAAGGAATATTACCGACAATATGCTGTGCTCCGGTTGGCTCGACGTAGGCGGTCGAGATACTTGCCGGGGTGACTCCGGTGGACCTCTCTACCACCATGGCGTTATTGTAGGAATCTGTTCCTTTGGCCGAGGATGTGGGGAGCCTGAGTTCCCAGGTGTTAATGTACGTGTCTCCCGTTTCACCACTTGGATCCAAGAAAACGCTTAATTTTGTTACAATTAAAATAAATATTAATATTTTATTTGTTTGATTTTCAATGCCGATTAGATGTTTTGGATACATTGAATTGAAAAATATTATCCTTGATCATTATCTTGATAATATTTTGCCAGTTTGTATGACATAATAAAAATATTCTGTGATTAGACTATAAAAATGTGAGACAATTTTCGGAATGACTTAATTTTTATCTGGATAATTTTATTTTATAGACAATAATTGCAGAAATATGACGGTAGTAAATTAGATCAAGATCTTTTCGGCAAATTTGTAACTAGCCACTAGTAGTTTAGTAAAAGCATTATGAGAACTACATATGAATTTCAGAAGAAAATTGCTATATTTTTTAAGTTCTTTATCAGCTTTAAAGATCTGTTGTTGAGAATAAGATAAGGACGTTTAATTACGATGGCAACGAAGTAACAAGCGAGAGCGGATAGCAGTTAAGCTTAGACTACACGTTCGACCGGTTCTTCTTCGTGAGTAACAAGGAATTAAAAAGAGATGTTTACTGTACTGTCTTTTACGTTAGCTTCAAGCTGCCTCTTTAAAACAATCAATGTGTATAGTATACTTTCAAGTATATTCGGAGCTAAAAAGATTGAGCGTAGAACTACTTCGTTCAAGAATTGACCCGAGAATTGTTTATCATTAGCACGACTCTCTACCACTACGTCTATTGACAACCGACTAGCGATCACGAAATCTTGTATGAAAAGATCAGCGCCTCCTGTTGAATTGTTCAATCCTTATTCGGACCAGCATCCATGTGAGGTAACTGACTACGCGTACCTTGGACCGCTTTGTCCGTACTAAGCTTTAGATATTATCAATATATTAATATGATTGATTTATACCATTGTTATCTTAAATCACTTTAAGATTGATGTAATGGACCCAGTGAAGAGATCATAATGAGTGTTTCAATGAAATAATCTTTTTTGGATAAGATAGCAAATATTATTCATAAGCAGGTCGGTATAAATACTCTTAACTTGTTTTTTAATTAGTATGTTTGGTTAAGAGGAGAGAAAAATGCGTGCGATCGCTTTGTTGGCCATGTGTCTTGCAGCTGTGACAGGTATTATTATTTAAAATTTAGAACAGGGAATTTTAACACGACCGTTATATCTGTGGTCTAGGTGTGTATATGATTGCTGACCACTAGGTCTGAGGTTCAATTCCCGGGTCGGAAGAAGATAGAAGAAGAAGACGATTTGCCAATAGTAGCCCAAAGTTTGGTAACGTACTTAGTATGTAACAATAAGCTCCCTCCCAGTAAGATAGTTCTAATACCGTAAATGGCGAAATGTGGATATATTTTACACACGTATGCCTAAGCCTTCGAGCATAACAACTGTGACATTATGTACGTAATAATATAATGTAAAATAATATTTTATTAATTCATAATTATCTTTGCAGCTGCTCCACAATCTCCCGAGAGGATCATTGGTGGCCATGAAACCACTATTGACAACTACCCTGAGGTCGCTGCTTTACTCTTTGCTGCTAACCTGATAGATTTCCGTCAGAGCTGTGGAGGTTCTATACTTAATCAAAGATCTATTCTTACAGCCGCTCACTGTGCACTGTAAGTTAAAGTTGTTCATCACTTCTTAAATTCCGTTTCCAATTAAATTTTCTCTGTTTAAGAGAATAGCTCCCCAAAATCGTGCTTACAGATCATTTTCCATTAAAAAAAACTTTAAAAACCTAAATTGCTGTTTAATTCATTTGCTATTAAAATAGTCCATTATTGTATAAAGTTTAACAACACATTTATTTATAGTTGATAATAGTTGCTATATCGACACCTTAAATCTCAACTAAAATATTTTGTGTTTCAGTGGCCTGATGGACAATCCACTCGCATGGCGAATTCGTATAGGCTCTTCTTATGGCAGTAGTGGAGGTGTCCTTCATACTTGCGAGAGAATTATTCATCACCCGAATTACGACGTGTTCACAAAAGATTCTGATATTGCAATTATGCGCACTGGCTCTTTTATGGTTTACAATAATCTTGTACAACCTGCGCGCATCGCTGGTACTAATTACAACCTCGCTGATAATCAGGTGGTCTGGGCTGTCGGATGGGGTGTTACCGTAAGTAAAATATTATTTTGGTTACTGATTTTACTTTAAGTACCGTAAAGCTTTAGAAAAATTTGGGGTTAATTTAAAATAAGTGAATAGCTTGCATAAAAAACTATCGACGAATTCAGTATTCTGGTTCTCGGTAGTAAATATAAGTGTAATATTGACCTTACACGTCATGCCCATTTCTTTCCATTTTAAAGTAAACTTGCTATTTAAAAGTAATCCTGTTCTACTGGTAACTAAATAAATTTAACAGGAAATGGTGACCTGGCAACCGTCTGAACAACTTCGTCATGTGCAAATCTGGACTGTGAGCCAGGAGATTTGCCGTGAGAGGTACGGCGCATCGACTATTACCGATACCATGCTGTGTGTTGGTTGGCTCGACGTGGGAGGTCGTGGCACATGCCGGGGTGACTCCGGCTCACCTCTCTTCCACAATGGCGTCGTGGTTGGTGTCTGTTCGTTTGGCCGTTCATGTGCTCTACCCGACTTCCCTACTGTTAACGCACGGGTCACTCGCTTCACCACTTGGATTCAAGAAAATGCTTAATTTGTTATTATTTAAATAATTATTAAGAAAATTTTGAGTTTTATTTTGAACAGTATTCATCGGTAGTGTAAGTAAAAAGGTTATTTATTCCTGCTATATTTTAGACATACTCATAAAAATAACTTTTCCGTAATCATTATCATGTTTTGCCAGTTAATATTTTGCCAGTTTGTATGACTCAATAAAATATTTTGTGATTCAAAGATAAAAAGGGTGAACATTATAGATATTGAGGATTTTATGTATTTTACAAACAATAATTACAAAGACGTGATAATAGTAGTATCTTATCTTTTTGATTTTATAGAAATTGGCTATCAATTTGACGGTTAGTGAGAGCAATATGTGTGAACAATGAATGGAATATGATTTTCATGAATTTATTTGTTCATTATGTAAATCGAATAAACAATGAAACGAACAAAAAATACGATTTGGTCAAGCGAATAAAGGCTTTTATTATTATTGTTATTTATTATTATTATAATGTAAATCGAAGAAGGTGAAGCGGAGATGAGAAGAGCAGTAACTAGTTGCCCTAAGAATTTAATTAGAGATTTTTTATCAATCGTCGATTTAAGTTCGACTTCGACTATTAAACCACTTTTAATGTTAAATCTCAGGCCTTGTTCGGACTAGCGATCCTGTATTCAAGCCGACTGTAGAACTGACTATGAGTGGCAAAACCAAACAGGGCTTTAGATGAAAAAAATTAAACAAAATTAATTTAAGCTCACGTTATCTTCAATCTCTTTAAGATTGATTTAAAGAACACATAATGAGTGTTTCAATGAAATAATCTGAAATGGATAAGATAACAAATATGATTCACAAACTGATCGGTATAAATCCAATTAAGAGAATTGGATTTCATTTAGTATGTTTCGTCGAGAAGAGAGAAAAATGCGTGCGTTCGCTTTGTTGGCCTTCTGTTTAACAGCTGTTATAGGTATTATTTTAAATACATTTTAATTTGAACTGTAATTCAACATTTGAGCAATCAGTACAAGATAAAATAACTAAAGGCTTTGTGCCTACCATGCTAGCCAAGCGCGGGTTGGGGACTTATATCTACAAGATAGTAATATTTATTTTTTTGTTCTCAGCCGGTCCACTGGATTCTAGGATTATAGGTGGTTCAGTGACTACAATTGACAAGTATCCCGAGGTCGCTACTCTACTCTACAGCGGCACCTTCGTCAACTTCCGTCAGTACTGCGGAAGTTCCATCCTTAACCAAAGAGCTGTCCTCACTGCCGCTCATTGTGTCCAGTAAGTTAATAGTTTAGACATTTTTATTGCTTTTAGCAGAGAAACACTATGATGTTAATTAATTAATAGTTCATTGGGAGTAGAACTGGATTTTTTCTATGAAATTAATTCGTAATCAAAATATTGTCAGCTGTGAATTTGTGACTTAGTTTCATCATCATCATCATGTCCGCCAAAATAAGTCCACTGCTGGACAAGGGCCTCCTCCAAGGAATTCCACAACGACCGGTCCTGGGCCGCCCAAATCCAACTATAACACTTTGTCACTTTGTATGCTTCTGGAAAAATCTAACCGAAATCAAACCTAAATTTTATTTTACAGTGAGTTCAGGAATGTCCCCGCTGCATGGCGTATTCGCGTAGGCTCCGCATTTGCCTACAGCGGAGGTGTTCTTCATACTGGCAGCCGGATCATCATGCACCCGGACTATGACCGTTTTACCACAGAAAGTGACATCGGTATTGTACACACCGCTACTCCTATTGTTTACATAAACAACGCTGTCCAACCTGCACGCATTGCTGGTACTAATTATAACCTCGTTGATAATCAGGTGGTTTGGGCCGTCGGATGGGGTGTTTTCGTAAGTAAAATATTTACTATACTAGCAACTTTTTTTGACTTTTGCTTATATTAGGTCGGGGAAAAAGTCTTCTCGTATTATAGTATGTATGAACTTGTAATAAAATCTCTTTGACTTCAAGAATCACAAATGAGTACACGACTCATTAGGTTTCTTTCAGTGAGCTCGTGCGGTAACCAAATATGGAACTTTTGAGTAGAGTGTCTTGTGTAGAGAAAAGATTTTATTACAAATTCATACATACTGTAATGCGCAAAGACTTTTTTCCCGACCTTGTATTTACTGACCAGATAAATTTGACAGGAAATGGTGACCTGGCAACATTCTGAGCAACTTCGACATGTCCAAATCTGGACTGTTAATCAAGAGATTTGTCGAGAGCGATATGGTGCTTCAACTATTACTGATAATATGCTGTGCGTGGGTTGGCTTGGCGTCGGCGGTCGTGGTACATGCCGGGGTGACTCCGGCTCACCTCTTTTTCACAACGGTGTCGTGGTCGGTATCTGTTCGTTTGGCCGTTCATGTGCTCTACCTGACTACCCTGCTGTTAATGTCCGTGTCTCGCGTTTCACCACTTGGATTCAAGAAAATGCTTAATTTGTTATTTTTTAAATAAAGTTGGAAACATTCTGTGTTTTATTTTAAATTTTAATGATAGATAATGAAAATAAAACAAATGTGTTTTTTTCTGCCATTTTTTCCCAAAAAGAAACTTCTCTTTAATCATTAGCGTGTTCATATTTTGCCAGCTTCTTGCCATAAGAAATTAATGCCAAATAATATTATGTCATAAAAAGATATAATGGCGGAGATTACTGATACTAATGATTGTATTATTTTATGACTTGCACTATATTTTAATAAAAATTGAGTATCAAACAAAAGTTAACGAAAACAATTTTGAATGAGCAAAGAACGAAATTATTAGCATTGATACTTATGAGTTTACTGATTAATTTTCAGATGTTCTTTGACGTTTTTGTCATTATGTTAGTCAGATAACATATTGAAGTTGAGTTGAGAAAAGCTATTGACCCGAGAATTTAACCTGAGACTTCATCAGTATTTGCATGTACCATGATTTCAACAATAAAGACAGTTTGATTCTTAAATCTCCAGCCTCCTGCAGTAGGGTTCCTGTATTCTAACCGACTATTAAACTAACTGTGTAACTATGACTCCCATTAAACTCCCGTATTTAGATGATGAAATTGTTATGATTGATTTAAACTGACGTTATCTTCAATATCTATCAGATTGATATAAATAACATGGTAAAGGGAGAAATAATCTTTTGTAATGGATAAGATAACAAATATTATTTATGAATTGATCGATATAAATGCTTTTGATTGGATTTTGAATTAGTACGATTGGTTTAAGAACAGAGAAAAATGCGTGCGATCGCTTTGTTGGCCTTCTATTTGACAGCTGTTACAGGTACCTATTATTTAAAGTATATTTTAATTTGAATTGTAGCGCAATTCTCTTGTCTGTTCTATCGAGTATCAGAGTTTGACAGCTCAACTGCCAAAATAGTTCTTACGGGGCCCAATAGAGGCGCAGATCAGATTTTTGTGCAAAATTTCTTAATAGCTAGCCGGTTGTCGGTAGTTCTAGTCATAGAGAATTGAGCTACTGTAATCTAACATTTCACTATACAGTAAACTGCATCGAAGTAATAAAACAAAACAAACATATTTTTTTTATTCTCAGCTAGTCCACTGGACTCCAGGATCATAGGTGGTTCAGTGACCACGATTGACAACTATCCCGAAGTTGCTACTCTACTCTACAGTGGTAACTTTGTTAACTTCCGTCAGTACTGCGGAGGTTCCATCCTTAACCAAAGAGCTGTCCTTACTGCCGCTCATTGTGTCCAGTAAGTTAATATTTTAGATTTAATTGGACCTTTTTGCTTTTCGTAGATAGTTGCGTTCACCAGATACTTTACTATCTGGTGAACGCAACGAAGTTGATCAATGGGTTAGACCACCTTAGTGCGTGCATTTCATAGATGGCTTTGATGGTTTCCTTCTAGTATAAACAACTTTTAATCATATTAATATTATTATTTGTTGGTTGTCCTAAATAAATATCTAATTTTTATTTTTCAGTGAATTTAAGAATGTCCCCGCTGCATGGCGTATCCGCGTAGGCTCCGCCTTTGCCTACAGCGGAGGTGTTCTTCACACTGGCAGCCGAATCATCATGCACCCGGACTATGACCGTTTTAACACCGAAAGCGATATTGGCATGATTCATACCGCCACTCCAATCGCGTATATAAACAACGCTGTTCAACCTGCACGCATCGCTGGTACTAATTACAACCTAGTTGATAATCAGGTTGTTTGGGCTGTCGGATGGGGAGTTACCGTAAGTAAAATAAGGTACCTGGGCCAAATCTGGACAGCCGAAAAATATGCCCAATACATACCCTTATTCCAAACACCAAATATTGTTACGCGAACATAAATTTTCGCTAGTGTAGCATGTATTCGAACGGCGCACCTGTCCATCCTTCCAGAGCCCTACTAGTCGCCAAGTTTCGGTTAAAGTGAAACATGTATGAGGTAAGGAAAAAGTTTGTGGCATTATTCTTCGGCTGGCCATATTTGACCCATTTACCTTATGTTCTGAGTATTATTATCTAGTTTAAGTCTTTCTTTTAAGTTACTAACTAATTGAATTAAACAGGATACGGTCAATTGGCAGCATTCTGAACAACTGAGACATGTTCAAATCTGGACTGTGAACCAAGAGTTATGCCGTGAACGTTACGTTGGAAGGAATATTACAGACAATATGCTGTGTGTTGGTTGGCTCGGCGTCGGCGGTCGTGGCACATGCCGGGGTGACTCCGGCTCACCTCTTTACCACAACGGCGTCGTAGTCGGTATCTGTTCGTTTGGCCGTGGATGTGCTGAACCCGATTACCCTACAGTTAATGTCCGTGTCTCGCGCTTCACCACTTGGATTCAAGCTAACGCATAAACTCCTATTTAGTGATAATAAATATTACTATTTTTGGTAAGTATGTCATTTCAGTTAATGTTTTGCTACCGGATACAGCTTAGTGTTGTTCAGTATCAATTAATTGCTCTATATGCTAATGGAGTGTTCCTTGATTTTATCATTTAATTTATGTATATGATAACAAAAAAATATTTTTAATAAAATATAAAGTAAAAATGATTAACACAGATATGAATAAGTAATTAAAGTGATAATTTGCAAACAACAAATCTACAGACTTCAGATTAGTGTGATAGCTCTGCTTGCCGACAAAAAATGAAACAGATTTTATCATATTGCACCGGTTTAATAGCTAAACAATTGGTTCCTCATAAAAGAAATAGATTTTCATTTAAAATAGATAGAAGTTATCCTTTCACATTTCGTTTTCTGCTATCAATGCAAATAAATATTTTACAGACTGTCTTTGTTGCCAGTTTTCCATTAATGCTATACGGCTACGAAGTAACATAGTACCACAGACGAAATAAACAAAAATGCAGGCAGGTATAAATCGAAGTCCCCCGCATACTGCGGCCCCTTTGCCTTGGGACTCATTCTTCTCTGAAGACATCCCAAAGAGCGTATAACTCTAGCATATAATGCATCCCAAACCAAGCGAGTAATAAAGTGCAAGCTTCAGTGTGTACCATGCTGTGAATTTATATTCCGCCACTAATATAACAGGCATTAGTTTCCATAAGCTACTAGTCCTCTGTTGTGTGTAGAAAGGTAAGTTAGTTTGAAGCTCGAATTGCAAACAATTATTTCACAATGCTTCAGTGATAAAAATGTTTGAAAGCAGAAAAACATGGCTCTCTAATTTCCATTACTGCACATCGCATTATAAATCTCACGGGTATCGATGCATTATGAAATTATATTTTTATGACCCCAATACTATGTTACCCTTTGAATAAAATCCCCTGTCGAACGTTACCGAGCCGTGAGTCGCTTTGACAGAAACAAAAGTGCGCGCACGTGAACACCCCATATTGGCAATATCCAAGAAATTTCGCCAATACTACAGAGAGATACTAGCGTTATTAGCTAGGGGTTCCTTAGTTCCATGGCTCCCTCGCTATCACTCACCTATCCGTATCAGTGGCTGGGGGGAACACCTCCACACGACTAATCACAGAGGATGTGGCATAGACGTGCTATGCATATTTATTATTGCCTCCGACGAATTCTCACCGTTTGTTCGATACGAGCGGCGCGTGGATGTTTTTCATTTGCTCCAGTTATTTATTTAGCGAGGGCCCCAGGTACACGTAAGGGCTTAATGTTTGATGAGCTCAGATCTCGGCCTCCTTAATTTCTATACGCATCTCGCCCTGATCGAAGTTCGATCACGTCCTGCGGTTGTTTGTTTTCCACCCGAGATAAGTGAATTAAATTCCATTCAATTAATCGATATAATGAATCGGTTATGTTTTGGTGCTGATTTGGTATTAGGAAAATTATCGAAATAATAGTTCGCCTGGTTGGTAATGGCAATGTTCGCTAATAAATTATGTATCTGAAATCAGCAAATTTACAGGCCTGCTCGGAGTATGAGCGATATTACGACCGCAACAAACAATTAGCGTCCGAGCGAGGCGAGCGAACACCGGCTTATAAAACATGGTTACACGCGCCTCCACCCGCACCAGTAATTAAAACTTCTCTGGTGAAAAGGAAATCCAATAAAAAATAATTATATTCTCTATAGTTAACAAACTTATGTGTGAGATTAATAGAATAAATGCCAAAAAAATAGAACGTATATTTAGAGTTGCCCTCGAATTAAATTCCTGACGAATGTTAATGTTTAACCGGGGAATTCTTGTACAGTTTAATAGGGGGAGGTCGGGTTAATTAAATGGGCCCGGGGTTCATTTTCATAAAATTATTTGATCTTGGCCCAACACGAGGCCAATTGGACGCGATTCATTCGCTCGGATCGCAGACTTTAATTTCATTTTTGCGTTGTGAAGATTTCACTCGCGCCCGAACTCAGCAGCCATGGCTGAGGTTTATTCGTCGGCAAACTACATAAACACAAGTTTATTACTGTCTGTCTGCCTTCACTTTTGACTCAGAGGGCGGTTCAGCAAATTGACTAAAGTGCGGTCCCGTGTTGAAGTAATAAACGTCTTTTATTATGCAGTGCTTACAACGTACCAGCGACACGTTATAATTGAATATGAATGTTTTGCATACTTTATCGTAGTTTTAGTACATATTCAAAAATAATGCAGCTCTCTCTGTGTTACAACTGGACATAGCGCTTTTAGCGTAATAATTCATATGTCACAAACAACAGTTAGTTACAATCTATTTATTACTTGACAGCGTCACATTTCCTGATAAATATTTAGAAATTATGTTAATTTGACAGTCATATATTTTACTAGCTGACCCGCGCAACTTCGCTTGCGTCACATTTTCCCCGTTTTTGTAACAATTTTAACTGTTACTCTGCTCCTATTGGTCGTAGCGTGATGATATATAGCCTATAGCCTTCCTCGATAAATGGGCTATCTAACACTGAAAGAATTTTTCAAATCGGACCAGTAGTTTCCGAGATTAGCGCGTTCAAACAAACAAACAAACAAACAATCAAACAAACAAACTCTTCAGCTTTATAATATTAGTATAGATAATAAAATGTAAATCGTTCTAAATGTGAGACAGCATGTTGACACAGCGCAGGGTGGTGCAATATCACAACGATAAATAATACTAATATCAGTTACCGAGCATTACCTAAGCAAACGTACGAGATTTATAATCGTCGAGTGCATACGACAGGCTGCATAATTTAATTACTCCCTCACACCCTTGATTAAAATTTTGCAATAACGCATTAGCGCAGTAAGACGCCGAAGGGCGTAGGGCAAGGAAATTAAACGGTCCATAATAATTTCGTTACGCCAGTACCATGATTAAAATCTTACAATTAATTAGGAAAAGTTTGGCGTTCATACGGGGGATGCTCAAGACATTAATCGCAGCTTCGACCAACACGCCGAGAAAAACAGCGATAACGACGTGTTACGCGATTTCTCAAGTTTCTTGTTAGAAATTAATTAATGGCGCCAAGATACGACCGTGTCGACCGTATTTCCTTAATCCTTTATAAATAAGATTTACCAAAGTAATATTGATAACATATATTTTTATAAGCAACAATCTTTTAGGGCAACAACAACGTTTACCGTAAGTGTATATGATCCAAAATTCATCGTAACCCTTATCACGGCGTGAAAGGAATCATGCAATATTTATTTGTTTGGGAAGTTGTTACGGAAATAGGGTAAACATGTAACAGACGTTAATCAGGAATAAGTGTTCGTCGATACCGCGTTAACGATACGCGAGTAAACAGAGCTAAGATAATACAGAGACCGACAACCATTAGATGTACCTCGGCTTTACGGGAATGATCTTATAAAATATTCAGAGGCCAAAACGGGGAAAACACAAAATCAGATTGTCTCAAAATCACACGAGTGACAGGGTAACGCGGCGGGCCTCGCATCTATAATTCAGCCAGTTTCCGGGGATCGCGGCCGACGAGGCACGGGAATACTTTCCCTCTGCACAGAACTAACTTATACCAATCTATTCTTGTTGAATCGAAACGGCCTACTATTGTTTAGACGTCGCTTCGTTGAGGTCGAAAATATCTTGTGTTGTGAATAAAATAGGAAGATCTAAATATATATCAATTTTTCCTCGTCTTTCAAAGGCCTTTTAGGTCTCTGTCTGTTTCGTAGAAGATGTGCTCGGTATCGTAAACAGTATGTTTATAGTAATAAATATTTCTGAGAACTAAACCTTATTCAATGTTTGAATTATTGCTGTGTGGTGTTAATCTTTGCTTAATCCAGTTTGCTGTACGTGAAATGTGATATATCGTTTCGGAAGAATTTTCTGTGTTCAACATTACCTGTAACAATTTATTTACACTGGTTCTAAAGCGTAGAATCATAGAAGTATGTATTTGACAAAAAGAAATGTATTTATCTTCTTTTTGATTAAAGTATTCTGGAATATGTAGTATATTTTTTGATCAAGTTAAACTAATATAAGGCCTTATTTCCTACATTTAATAACCCAACTACATTTAAATCAATAAATTTGTACGAAAAAATATTACAGACTGATTTTGGTCATCACTTATCCATGATATTTGGCTATCCGTCACTTGTCAAAGGGGAAACAGGCCGTTACCATCTAACAATACACTAACACTACTACACAAGTGTGTACATACAGTGGTAGTAGTGGTACATGTGTAAACGTTAACTCGAATTGTTACGCAACTGGTTCTACAATGCCTATAAATTACTATTGTCTTGCATTGTAATTGGTATTAGGGTACTAGAGTATAATTCGTGCAATTACTGTCAAGAATAGATTCACTGTGACGTGCGTCATGTCGCCAATCGTATGCAATGTTGTGAACGTCCTGTATTAATGATGAATTTTATACAGGCTGAGTATATTGTTAGTATTAGTTAAAGTTATTAAAGACTTACGTGTCAAAATATGTTGACAGAATTTATAGGGTCGCTAGGTACTTGTCGTATTTTCAAGCATAATAATTTTAGAATATCGATCATTGTTCAATTGAGCTCTCGGACTTAAGGGAGGATTACAAAATTTTAATTTTAGTTTGATAAAAGATTACATCAGAGAGATACAAAGTTTTAAAAGTTATCATATCCAAACTTGTAATTAAATTGTTCAAGCTCGTATGATTTTAAGTAACGTATGAATGAGTATTTGAGGGTTAAGTTTCGTATAATAGGAGTTGAATACTATTTTATCAGAAGTTCACGAACGCGGCGCAAACTTACAGCATGGTCCTAACATTAAATAATGAAGAGTTTTAGCTAGAATTTAGCGTTTGTGTAACTGTTCCCCGTTCACACCTTAAGCAATTATCGACGTAAAAGTTTCTCTCTGAATGAAGGTTTCAACTGGTTCAACCATTGTGGCCACGAGCTGAATGAAAAGTCTACGATGCGCTAAACTTTTAGAGCTAGTTTTTACTTCGGAGTTTCATGAGTTCTCACTTTAATTAGAATGAGTTGGCAATCATGTCCGCTACGTTTTGTTACGAAAAAAGAAACGCAACTTGATCGGAAGAGCAATTAGACAAGTTCTAATTTAATTATTTTTTATCTTATAAGGATGTTCGGACATCTATTTATCTGTTTATGGCACTAAATTATCAAGAGATTAAAGATTTAATCCACTAGTCAGTTTATCTTCGTAGAAACAAAATAATATTTTTCTTTTTATCTTGCTCATTATACCTACTACAAGTATAATGGATTTTTTATCGCATTCTACTGTTAGCCGTGTCATATCTACACCTACGCAAGTAATCCGAGCTAAGATGCAAACATAAATCGGACCACATTATACCAGCCCATTTATCGCATATAAATTTAAATTTTACGACCTTTATAATATTAAATTTTGAAATAATACGGTTAGGCCTAATGTGGCCGCATTAGGCAATATAAGTGCAACAAATTTCTAATAAAAGGGTTTAATTACGGTGTGGCGAAATCGAAATTGTAGAGTGGCAGCATTTCCCATGAGTCGTGGACATTTATCGGCGCAGAACGGTCGAGGATAAAACAATAAAGAATGGTTAACTGCGTTTTAATGTGAACAAGAACACGGGTGGACAATGGCCGTCGATTGGGGCTCGACCGGTGGTCACTGCGAAATCGTCGCGCTGGGCCTATTTAGGGACGCTAGCCACCAGGTGGACTGTCGATGTCGATGTTTTTTTAATTCATTTATATATTTTCGGTCGTTGAGAAATAGAATAAGTTATGAAATATTCATATTGAAGTTTTAATCAGAGTACCTTTTTTGGTCATAGCTATATTTAAAAAGGGGTTACTTTTATTTTCCATATAAGTATGGCTATAAACGTGTGTTTAGTTACAGAAACATAGATATTATTATGCTCTTGTACAGTAATTAGTTTCTTCTACCGAACGCTTATTTGTGGATGGCGTGATAATACGCACGTACTACGATGTATGTGCGTAGTGATGTAGGTACTGTTATCATCTTATGACACAACGAATAAGTAAAAAAAACCGTTCACAATTGATACTTATATCGATACCATTTATAAAAAAATGCCCAGCACTAGTTCGGGTGTAGGTAAGTAATAAACGTACCCGCATAAACCTTTGAATTGCTGACCACGGCATCGAACCTATGCGCCCTTTGTCTGTGTCCGGCCGCAAATTGTTTAAGAAATAAAATAAAATCTAATTTACCGCCTTGCTACGTTTATACGAACCGTTTTACGAGTACCGCTGACTAGAGTGTATTGTTTATTTTCAATACTTTGAGTTTTTATTTGTTTCTCCCTAATACGATTAAGGCTATAAAGTCCCGAGAAATAAAACTTATCCATTTATTTTTGGGTACTTGACTTACCAATGCGGCTATTGTTGAAATGCCTTTGGAAAAAAATATATTTCTCGAGAAACTTAACTCCTATTTTAAATACAGTTCACAGACCCTTAGCGTTTCGCGCGTTTCACGTTAAGACAAATGCAAAAAACGCGTCCACGAAAATTTATGAATAGTAAAGCCACCCCCTGTCACGGAATAGAATAAAGCAAGACATATAGAGACAAGCCAAACACTCTGCGCCGAACTTATATCTCTTATTTATGTTCATTGCATTCGCACCACTCAGATGGACAATAGAAATTGTGAACATATTTGCAGATAATACAGTTACCGTGACTGGAGGGAGTCATTGCGCTCATACAAACAGAAAAATGTCCCCGGGCAAGCTGCAAAATGTCCCGAAAATACATTAGTCGCATTAGAAACACCATTAAGGGTCGGGCAGGCCGATAACAATTAGGGTGGATCTCGGATCTTAAGGGGAATTAACAGCGCATAGCGTGTTAGCACTGCTTTAAAAGATAGGTACACCACGTAGGACCAAACAATGCGTAGCTGTATTATATTCATCTTAAAATGCATTTCTCTACCGTTTTCGTATAAGATTTGCTTACAGGGATGTCAATTAAATTATGCATGCCACATCACTGTGCGGATTCCACCTACATTATAAAAGACTGGGTAACAACATACGAGAAAAACAAATCATAATCATCATAAAAGGTGGAATTCATTCATACTAAAACGAAATACATAAAAGGTATGAAAAACGAGACATCAACGACGGCAAGACGTAAAGAAGACGCCGAAAATTCTTCTAACCGCGACGCCGACTTTTACAATATGCATAACTTGTTGAGAGAGTAATCAAAAGACGATATAAAGTGAAGAGGAAGACACGGCGAAAGGCTAAAAATGTAAACCCTCTCTTAGATTTCCTTGAGGCGAGAGCCACGACCCCTCTGGCGAAACTTGCCGTAAGATGGGAAAAATTACCCGGCACGGGAAAACTTTTTTCGATTTGAATTATGATTCCTTATTTTATGGTTCGCTCTCACTAAGTTTGTTTAACATTGGACCGGCCCATTCATTGCCGCAACACCAATAAAAGGAACGAGGACAAAATATGTTTTTGTATAACGTGCAAAATCTGTATTCGTTTAATAAAAAAGAACAGAACTTTTGCTTTATGAAAACTTTATTATAAAAACATCAATTGTGGTCAATGGTGGAAAACAATAGAAATAGTATAAGTACTTTATAATTTTGTATTCTTGATAAATCAGACACAATTTATATAACGAATGATAGTCGAATGACAATTTTGTTAAATAAAACTTAGCGCAGAGAGTCACCGGGGGATTATTACTTTGAAAGAGGCTTTGACTTTCAACTTTCTAAAGAGTTTGTTGAATAAGTTTTCTGTATTACCCAGGGTAATATAATTTGTCACTCGCTGAGGCGACTCGAGAAATTCTTATTTTTGTTGATGAAAGAGATAATATACCAAAATTATGAATGTAATCATAATTTATCTAATGAACAATCCTTTTTTTAATTTAAAATAACATGAGATTTATTAATTAGACTAATGAACTAAAATTTTAAGTTTATTTTGCTCAGATCGTTCTTTTACTCGCGCAGTATTTTATTTTTACTTCATAACATGAAGGTAAATTTTCGTTCCAACAATAAAAGTGTTCGCTTTTTAGTTTACATAACTAGTATAATGCAAGGCGGGCCGTAGGCGCGAGTTCACAGTCTCACTGAGAAAATATGTAAACTTTTAAATTGTATTTGCATTTCATACAAGCCGGGAAATATTGGCTTCGTGCTCGTAGACCACCACAAAGACTCATGGTGAATCCGCAGGGGATACGCCGCGGGGCTGCACATGTCTGTTAACTGCGTATACCTGCATCTTACTTGCAAATGTAGATGCGAAATATGTTCAAGTATTTTGCTAAACCGTTAAAACGACTAGGCAAATAGGTATCACTGCAGATCGTTGAAAGAAAATGCGAGAGAAAAAAAGTATTAAGTAAGAGTTTTAACCTTAAACATCTTAGACTCTACAAAAGCTATTTACCAAGGTTCTTATAAGATAACATCAATATTTAATAACATTAAACCAGAGCGGCCGGCCTCGAAGTCCTAAGTTGTGAACCGGCAACAATAAATCTGTTAAGTAAATTCGGAGAATGTCCATATTTCAACAATAAAACATTCCAAACTCTCGATATAGGTCGCAAATAAATTTTAAACTATAAACAAGCTTTGTTCCCAAATTTTCGAATAAAACTTTGTGGACTAATTTCCTACCTTTGGATAAGCATTAAATTCTCTACGTCGAAAGGCTTTTATTCAATATTAATTGTTGAGAAATTACCTGGGGGTCCGGCCGAGTTTCGACCTTTCGTTTTGCCCTTTTGCTGACCATAAACGTCGAGGAACAATAAACGACTAAGGAGTGACCCTACCGAGTACCCTTAGTAAGTTCTTGGCCCCGGTCACCCCCGGTGTCCACGACCACCCCTGTCAAAGGCCAGCCTGCAGCCCCTAGGGAAATTATTGTCGGGATTTAAAGGGCATTGCTTACGTGAAAGTACAAAAAAACAGTGTACTTATAATAGAAATTTTTAGCTGCAATAAGTTTTATCTGGTATCGGTCACGTGACCTAACTATGTTTGATATAAGTTTTATTGACAGCTCTATTAGTGAAAATGCATTCATGTGATAAACAGAGTGGATAATAACGATTCATTATGACAACTAAATCCTCTGCCAAGATTTATTTTAGTTATTCTCTTTTTGCCCTGCTCTCTCTAATGTATACAAAAGTTTAAAAGTAAATAACAAAACAAAACTATTGTTCGCAAACGACAAGTGACCAATTATTCTCAAGAAACAACTGAAAGTGAGGCAAAGGCGCGTAAACTACATTGTTAACATTTTTATGCTTTAAATTTATAAAATATAGTCTTTGTTGAGTCAATTACGAACAGGGAAAACATTCTTACATTTTTAATCTTATAAAAAAACACAAATGTTTACATTTTTGTACTTACCCCTAAGTTAAACATCTTACACCCTACGTACGTTCAGTTTATATTCAATAATTTAATTCACCCTACGATGGCAGAATTTGTTTTGACAGCTTAAGACTTTCGCGAAAAACTTCGCATCTACGTTATTTACATGGACAGGATAAATTCGTCAATCAGGATCAAACGAACGCCCTAACATGCACGTCGAACTTCAAAAAGTCCGCTTCGACGGCTCCCCGACGAAAAAAGTTTTCCTAAATCATTGTCAGTTCCAATAAAATAAGCAAAATTAAATAAACAGCCCCCGGCGAGATAAAAGGTCTAGACGACGACTTAGACCGCACTTTTGATGGTCTCGTATTTTAAAAAGTTAGGGGAAAGTTGACACTTGGACGAATTTAACCTACCATTGTATTAATTATTCAGGGCGGCGCTTTCGTGTTTTAAGGTGCGCTTGCAAGGAGGGTAAGGTAATTTGTTTTTAGAAAAAAGTATACAGAAAAGAATTTTAGGGAAGTTGCACCGAGCCCCGGCGCTCCAACAATAGCCGGAGCGGGAGAAAAGTTTAATAAAATTGTTTTGGAATGCAGCGCGGAACGAGATAAGTTCCGCCTAGTGGATGTACTATCGATTGTAGGGTTTATAAAGTTGGCTTAATGTGGAAAATAAATGCGTACTTGAACATTTCTTACTACAAAGAATGCTTGTTTTAGAGAAGTCCACTGTGTTTGAATTAACTTATGCTAACTAAAGGAAAACTTTTAAAAACTAGGAAACGAGCACAAAACACAGTTATAAAGTGTTCACATGCCGAGAACATATTAAAATGAAAATTGCTTTCTTATTTCAAACGGAATATTAAAAATATCAAACATAATTAAGCGAACAACTGTGACTGCACGGCATGGTGTGTACATAAAAGAATATTCGTACACCGAACTCATTTGTAGATAGACGGGGGAGGCTTACGTCCCACCCGGAATACTTTAACTTTTCAATTGTAACTTTTGATGGGTTTTCGAACGTAATAATAATCGGCGTATCGTCGTGATGGGGCGCGAATCAACTAACGGTACATACAAAAGAATGCCAATTTTTATGCGGAAAATTGAGTTACGTCTCGGGTGTATTATTCACCTCTGTCCCTAAGTTAGATGCATTTTTATTGAAACTATCTTCAATTTGTAAGATTGAATATAAAATAGATGCTGCAATTGTTTTTTATGTATTGGAATAATAATGTAGATTTAGTTTGAGTGCAGAATAAAGTAGATACGAATATTTCAAAGCCTTTTCAATCAAAGTTTGAAAGTGGAGTTTAAAATGTAAAGTCATTATTATATCGGGTCGTTATTTTAAGTATGTACTGTTATAAGCAAGTTGGAAAACATGTATATTGCAATAGGTATGTATTTATTCGTGGTTAAAACACGCACAAAAGCAGCCAATGTCTATAAATCTTTACTTTTCACTGAACATAAAAATCAATACTCGTTACCATTCATTCTGGCGTAGACAAGCCGGTAATATTCAATTCTTAGGCACACATTTCATGGTAGATAAAACTCATGAATCAGAAGTCCATATGGGAAAGCGAAAGGAGGTGGTTCGTTCAAAAAATCTACTGCTCGAAGGCAAGACGCGAGTCGAATTTCCTGCCCGATATGAATCTTCCCTACTCGCTTTAAGGTGATGTATTTTCCTATTTCTACCCTCCCTTGATAGGTTATGTCCCACGTAACAACAAGGTGCGATTCCGGTGGGTAAAGGGCATGTTGCGATGCGACGCTATACGACGCGACGCTGCAAATTTCTGTTGTTAGTTTTACTAAAGAATACTGTCGCTTCTAAACGAGCAAAACTAAACTAGCAAACGAATTAGGTAAAAAAAAACTATTATCTTTTTTTTTTTTTTTTTATTTTTTTTATTTTTTTTTTTTTTTTTATAAAACTATTATCTTGGTTCATGAGTATTTTTTTCTTACGACGTAAGTAAGTTTCTCTTCATTTTTAGAACCGTGGTCCAAAAAAAAATCTCTTCAAGTTACAATAAGTATTTGTTATATATAACTGTTTCAAAAAAACTTTAAATCAAATAACTTTAAGAAATATGAATCCTAACAAAAAATAATATCGCTTACTTTATATTTATGAATCTTGAAATATAATTTCAATCATGCAGTGTGAAGGAGCCCTAAAGTCCCGCTACTTCGAGACGTCGCCCGTCTATTTCATAGGGACCCTTCGTTAAATTGATTTTCAATTTGTTTGAAATGTGGTCCGCGGTGCAGTGGGCAATAAGGAGGCGGAATAGCGTAAAATTATTTCACTGAACTTACCCTTGATGAGATTTCAACTGAATTAGCCGATTGTAGGGAGCGGCCACGACAACATGATTTTGGTATTGTATATTTTATTAGATGGACAAATAATCTAATTTTATGAGTCAAGATTTGAACAACAAACACCCTAAATACCTAACATTACGTATATAATTCAAATAGCAATGTGAATTTCAGTCCTTTCACAAACTTTTAATGTTATGGTAAGGAATTCTTGTCAAATGTCCGACGTTTTTTTGACATACGCTAGAGGCGACGTCCCATATCAAAAATTAATATAGCAACTCGATAAAGGTCGCAAGGGGTTCGCGAACCCCTCTGTCCAGTGAAAGCAATTGCGACTAAATACTATAGTCGAATAGTCGAAAAACAATTATGATTTGTTTACACTAAAGTTTATCCGAAGTTATGAATAAAAAAAAATCATAAAGCCAAAAACATTAAAAAGCATAACCATAAGAATATTTTATTTAAGAATAAAATAAAAGAACCCAAATATTAATCACAACAAAATATCTCCGAGTCTCATGAATTTCTATTAACTGCTCTGATGTTACTTTCATTTTATTGTCAAGTGATAGGGATTAATTCATCTGACTTATAACTGCAATACATCTGCTGTCTTTGAAGACAGGGGGAGTATAAAATAAAGCTTTCTTGAGATTATATTAATACGTGGGGGCCCGCTACCAAATGATCTGGGCTATGGATTGTAAGCCGTCTAAGTGTTGCCGAAGGCTGATACTTACACTGTAATTTGAATCTTTTAACCATCTTATATTGGGTGCTATTTATTATACATATATTACTCACAAGTGCTATATTGTAGGTTATGAGGAGATATCTCTGTCAGCATTTTGCTTTAACATTTAAAGCAATATTACGTTGCTTTTGTCCTCTACTAAAGTCGCGCTAGACACTTCCAAGAATTCTATAACATAATAATTAAAGGCCTCAAGTGTATTTGATGAAGACAGCAGCGCGACGGTACTAGCAACTATTAATTTAGCAAATTCATCAGAACATCAATGATTTACAAATACAATTGATAAAGCAATAATATTTTATCTCGAATCCATACAAATGGAAGCGTTTGATGAATATTGAGACGAAGACAATAAAATAGATGAGAACGCCTAATTATGCAGTCCAAACATCAAAGAGCGTTTAAGATAACAATAAAATCAGTCCCTTTGTTTACTAGACAAAGCAAAGACATGTATAGATGACAAGCGAAAGTGTAGGCACCCCGTGGATGGCAAAGTTACCCTGATTAATTTCAAATGATATTTGATATGTTCATCTGACGGCGATATAGGGGAGTCTGACAAATGAGTAGATTTTCATGTCTTGAGGTCGAGGGAGTCACGATTAAACGTCTTCTGTATTAAATTGCACCGGATTAATACGATATCGACGACTATTGATGATTGCGAAGACAGTTGTTCGAAGGAAGATAAAGTTTTTAAAATACATTTCAGTTGGTACATTATACACATTTCAAACTTATAAAATAGTAATTGTCATAATATGTGTTAGCAAAAAACAAGTCCAACATTAACGAAAGAGCGAGAGAAAGATTTTTTGTATGAAAAATAAATTTATTAAAAATTCAGAATAATCGGTGTTTAATAACTTATTTCGCAATTTACTTTATATATGATATTTATTTAAAAAATACTGGCAGAAAAAAATACGACGATTTAATATTTATGACCGTCATAAATAAACGATATTTTTTTGTATTACATTTTCCTTAATCACTGTATCCGCTTGAAGGTAATACAGATTAAGTTGAAAGTGAATAAATAAATGCTTTACATATTATAATAATATTTTTTTAGCCGCGAAACAGTTTACACGTACTAATAACGCGAGATAAAATTTAAAAAAAAATATTTAATACATTTATTGAGGGCATGCAATGTCCCCAACCCGCACTTGGCCAGCGTGGTGGACTCAAGGCCTAACCCCTCCTTCATTACGGGAGGAGACCCTTGCCCAGCAGTGGGACACTTATGGATTAAATTTATTATTTATTATTATTTAATAATGCGAGATTGAGAAATATAAAGTACCGTAGCGCGAATACTACAGCCGGTATTACTACGTATCGAATTTTTGACATAAAAATGTAGTTAGAAACTAGTCGCTAGAGTCACTAATCTGTTTTACATACAAATTTAGTCGATAATTGTTATAAGAAATCGTCCTTCTAGTCTAATGTAAAATATAAACTTTTAAGTCTATGGAAAACGAAGAAGTATAAGTATGTAAGAGTGGCCAGGAGTTTCTTGCCAGCTCTTCTCATTGACCCTATCTTCCGAACTGGCGGTAAATTCACTCTCTGTATCATTGACTATCATAAGTGTCAGCACTTGACCTAAATGAATAAATGATTTGATTTTGATTTATAGATTATGTTTATGTAGAAAAGTAATTTTAATAAATTATGCTGTCAATTTATTTTTGCATAGCAATTTTTATGCATTACGTTTAAATATTTATCAAGTTAAAAAAATCTAGATTATTCGTTGAGTGTATTGACAAATACATTATTCAGTTGACATTGACACAACTGTCAATAAAATTGAAATCGCACTAATTTAATATGCAAAAAATATTTGTACATTTTAGTTTTAAATCTAAAAAGAAAGAACTTCAAACATAATGCATAAACCATAGTAAAGTATTTACAGTAATATAAAAAAAAACAATTTTTTACATTTAAATGCCTATTGTACAGCCTCAGTTTTGCTAGTATTATTTATTTAATTATTATTACCCTTAAAGTGGTTGCGCTGAAGTAGCTTTCATTGTTCCCAATGCGGATAAGTCTCTTGGCTTCTTGTAATTTAACATTTTAGTTGGAAAGCAAGCTTGTCTCGTCGCCATCTTTTGTCGTTTCGCCGGAACATCTTTATGAATATCTTATTATGAACCTAAATTGAGAAGAAGCTTACCTAGTCCTTATTTGCGTAGTAGCAATTTTTGCTCGGATTTACTCAGCCATTCGCAAACAATTTTAATTGGGTTTTTGTGCCTCTACAAACTTGTTTTGTCCGGAAAAATTTAAATTTTATCAAAGTTTTTTAAATTTTATTTTAACATGACCGATTCAGCAACAAAATTTTCACAAAAGAAATTCAATCTGCTTGAGATATCTTTACACGTATTTACGCTCTTTATTCGGCGCATTGTGTAAATTGCTCATTATCTAGTTCCATCAAAAAGTAAACGCATCATCGCCATAATATCTTATTCCACATAAGCACCGTGTAGTCATGGTGACTTTTGTAATGACGCTACGAGGAGGCACCATCAAAAGGCGTCATTACACCGTCTCGCGTATATTACATCATTATTCGCGCAACACGCACTCGCAACTCCGACAATCTGAGATGTTGCTAATGGAAAGAACACGGGAGTTTTGATAAATTCGCGCTCGTTTTTCCCCTCGCGTCGAGAGTTTAAAAAGCTTGGATCCCCGGTGTCGTGTATGATGGCACGTGAAACAGGATTGAGTGGAAATGAGCCGTTCTGATAAGAACGCTTTGTGGACCGTATCGCTGACGTTCACGTGATTTCAGCCAACATATTTTTTTTTGTATAATAAAGAGCGAGAATAATAAATGCGTCGTAACCACAAATTATTTTGAAACTTTTTGATTATTTTATAAAATTTGGAGTAAAAATACTATCAAATGCAACAACACGAGTCCACAGCTAGGAAAATGTATTCCAAGATAGATTTTCGAATAAAAAAATCCGTCACTAGCACGATTTTTATACCGAAACAACGGAAAAACCGGCGGCAATGGTTTGTTTACCTTGCGGCTGTGGATGCCCGCTCGCTGCAACATTTGGTGTGCAGCACCCTATGTATTCCTCAGGGCATTTCCGCCCCACTCATTATACCCGATAGTTATTACTGTCATTTTTCAACTCGTTATTTACTCTGCCAGAGCTGATAGCACGACATTTGCTCAAAGAACTTTAAGATTAGGGGAGAAGGATTTTCGGGCTATGAGGATTTTCGCGGGCTTACGAGAAAATTGAAAATAGCCCTTTAAAGTAAGCACGTCGTCCCGTTTGGTCCCCTGTTCCTACTCTAGCGCTCCATTTTTTTAGATGTTCAGTTCTGATAACACGGCATTGTCAAGATTATCAGAGTATTATAAGGATTTTTTCTTACCAAACTTTTTAAATTACCTAACTAGGATTTAGTTGGTATTATTCTTCAAATTGTTATAAAAGTATTAGTACTTTTGGCAGTTCTAATTTGAGCCATTGTTAAAATACTTTAGAACGTCAACTAAGTGAAGCATATTTCAAGTAAAATATTTATCAAAGTGAGATAACAACATAAATGTCATCTGACGAAGAACGAGAAAAGTTTTTGAATGAGTTTTATGAAGAGTTTTATTATACTTTAATTACTAAGATGATATTTCCGCCAAGAAAAATATTTACAAATAAAACATTTTTAAGTTTGAAGACACTGCTTTATAAGTAAACCAATCTCGTTAAATTAAAACTTGTACTAAGGTATAAAATGTTTTTATTTTTTTTAATATGTTATTTGTGCTATGTATAACATACAAAACTTGTCCAACAAAACAATAAACGTATAGGAATATAAACAATTTATGTCGAAAATGATCACAACAAAATAAACATTAACAGTAATTTATATAAATTCGATTCAATTCTAAACGTCGATTATGAAATTGTTTGCGATTATTATCGGTACGTTAACAAATTTTCTTTCAAAGTTCAAAATTCAGTGCACATTAATTATCCTTAAAAGCTTCTCCGGCTTAACTTCAACGGTGACTTCACTTTGTCAAACATCAATTTACTTTTTGACAATGATCAACGATGAAATGGATGATCACACCAAATTTGTTTGAATACTCAGCATTTTAAGGAAAATGTTCGTAATATATCAATCAAAGCTAAATAAGAAAAGTTTGAAATAATTTGCACTTGTATGAACGACTCGTGTCGGTCAATAGCGGAAATAATTGCTATCATTAAAGCAATCTTCGAGTTTCATGCACGTACAAGTAAAATTGCGGTGACAACTAATAATTCATAGGTTCGTGACAGCAAATACTGGAAAACTAGAAGGAAAACCGAACGTGTCTAGACACGGGAACATCAATAAGTAACGATTACGAGGTAAAAGCGCCTTATTAAACGCCACCCCAGGGCAATATGATAGGGCGAACTTTTATAAAAGGCCATTTATAATGGATTCGCGGCCATACAGGATTAGCTTTGTAAATATTTTATTGGATCTATTATGGAGTGGCTGCCGAGTGATTGACAGCAGACGTCCCTCGAGGACTAGACACACTCCATGAGAAATTACTACATATTTTAGTTTCGGCCAAATGGCAACGGTTGCGATAGACTGTGCAGTTAACGGTGAATGGTTTGCAACGAAGCCCAACGAGCATCATTTTATTTTGTTCGAATAAAATATTTTTTATTGCGAGCTTGCGTGACTTATTGCCAACGCACCATGGCCAATAAAATTCAATACATCTAGTTTTTGTTTCGCTCATTTATAACAGCGTTCATATTTTTGTCTACTGGATTCCATATTCAGTCAATAAGCAAAGTGTATAAATGATACAACGTCTAATGTAATAACTTTATCTAAGTACGATTTACCAGGAAATCTAAATGAAACCTGAGTAAAGTTGGGAATGCGGAGCAATTCATTACCAAGAATCCTCACATCACATCGAAGGGCGCTCAGGTAAGCTCGAGACGGCTAACTACTAACTACTTTGTAGTTGCAAAGTGGCTCTAAATTGAACACCTGAATGGCTTTCCCGGCGTTAGCCACAGCGCGGCCCTAAAATGCACGATATTAATCAACATTTAATTCCATATCGCGAGGTAGTGAGTAAAGGCGCACGTACGACCGCCCTGGGACTGCTAGGAAATGAACCGACAGCATTAGTTCGCTCAAACTCGACCGAAGCGACGTTGCAAAATATGCAAATGAAGAGGCTACTCATTTGACGAATTTTAATGGATATTTAACTGTGTTAATTATAAACTTTCAGCTACACTTCATTTTAGCAGTCGTTCTGTCGTTGACAAATATGAATAGACGTTTGTTATAAAATGTGAAACATGTTAATTAATTAACAAAGCGTTATTTATTTATACTTGAATCTTCAATTGTACAATAATTTGTAACGGTCCGAACATTGTAAATAAATAAAAAATATGATTTGCTTTAAATAGCATATCAGTAATTTTAAAACAAGACTTGCACTTTTATATGACTAATTTTTAACATGAATCAATCAAGAAACGTAATTCAGTTCAAAACAGCAGCGTAAGAAAACCGACTTTTATAATTTGAAAGACTACATCTTGATATCATTGCAAGAAGGCAAGAATAAGAAAACATATTCGTTCCGCGAGTGTATCGTGTAATAAGAATACACAATATGACTCCATTAAGCGCCGTGAGCCCATCGTAATTCCTGAGGTCTATTTTAATTAAGAACTACTACTTTAATAAACAAGACTTTCATTTTAAGGTCTCGCTTTAGGTAATTACTGCGTATTTAATTAATGTTACCTTGTGTGGCTGCTAGTATCTTAGATGTGTTGATCTTACCTGGAAAATAAAAACACATTATTAATACTTAATTATTATACAAAATTAAAGATTATTACAGCTAATATATAATAATCTTTAGAAGATCTTTCGTAGGAAGAGAGTGGTTATTAGTTTATATGAAGTATTAGGATTTAATTTTATTAAGACGAGGAATGAACGTCGATTTAATTAACTTATAGAGTAAAAATGCAAAGATTTGGTATTGAAATATATTAATTTAAGAAAAGCGTTAAATCTTGCAAGGAAGACGGGCCGACAGCGCCGACAGATTTAAATTTATAAGATATGTAAATAGAGCATGCTGTGTTGAAAAATTGTTCTAACACAATTTGGGTTAATTGAATTTTTGTTCGTTAAACTCGATGTGAAGCACACCTCTCGCTTAATTACCGGCGAGGGTTTGTTAATTTATAACGTCCGACAGACTTAGCGCACTCAAGTCCGCGGAGCAGGATAACATCGAAACTCCCTTAAGATTAATTTGCCAAGTACCTACTCGTGAACTTTAACTCGTTTGCCTCTGACCGAATTCCCTGGCGGCCCTTGAGAGTTTAGAATTAAATTTAATGAAATAAATTTGTGGAATCAGCAGTGAGAAGTTGTGCCTGGGCCCACGTCGTCGGGCGGACTTCCAGTGGGGATAGTTGCGGCCGCGGCCGGACGCCTCACTCGGTCCCTTTGCCGTTACGTTTAACTGTTATCGACCCCGAACTCTCACTATAATAAAGTAACAACAGACATACTATTAACAAAACCACTTTTACTGTTAAACTTCTGTTCATCTAGATTTCTTCTGTGTTCCCTCAATTCTCTGTACAGCAATATCCGCTGAAATGTGAGTATTCAAAGAATGGACGCCATTTTGAGACAGGCAGCTTTGGAAGCCGTATAGGAAACTTTTGGGCGAGTATTTAGGGGGTAAAACGAAGCCGTATTGGATTCAAAGGACAAATACGCATTATTAACTACGTGCTTACGTATTGAGAATTAACACGTGTCAATGATATTGTGTGGACTTATCAGCGGATTTAAAGAAATGAACACGTAAAACGGTGTAAAACAGGCGATTAAGGGCTTCGTTTAATATTTAAAAACTACTGAGTATCATTTTATTTGTATTTTTTGTTGGTGTGCAATAAAACATTGATACTCCATCTAAGATAGCAAAGGTATTTTCCGAAGAGGAAAGAAAAGAGGAGGATGATAATCGGCAGAGATTAAAATTGGTTGTTTCCTCATTCCTTATTTACTACTTGAACCCCGCAATATATCTATTTAACGATTAGAAAACCGCTGGCGAAAAGCAATTTCTTTGGTTGTAGAAACTCATTAAGTCGTCAGTAGGCAACTGTGGTAGCGCAATGAGTTACAACTTAAGTGTCAATCCGGGAAGCGTTTGTCGAGTGTCGCCGCCGCGGTAAGAGGGAAATTAAAAATTGAAAAACTCGCCCGCCATGATGGCAGTGGCGTTAATGGCTGTACATAATAAATAAAGCGGGCCGCTCGTAGGCTTATGTGCGAGTCGAGTGGAGGGTGTGGCCGTGCCCCGCGAATGGGCTCTCCGGGCGACATCTGAGACGACCGGGCCCTTTGGAGTGCGGATCACTCGCCTCGACCTGTTTCATATTGCTCTGCCCGCTGCGTAAGAGCTGCTTCACTTTGATTTAAGAGAAAAAGCCGTTTTGACACCACAGTCCGAGAAACTCGGCTTCGTGATAAAAAGGTTCTAGGTCACATGAAAAAAAAGTCAAATGAAAAAGTGTGAGCTCTCTCGTGAATTGAAATGTTAGAGGTGACGTGAAATAAGCTTGAGACTGAAAGATGACTGTTTAACCTCTGGAGAGTGCTCTCACGAAACACGGCCACTCTTGGCTTTAGTTTATAAGTCATTATCACTTATGCCACAAGTCATTCATCTTTGAAACGCTAATTACTTCCTAAACTTGGATGCACTTCACCTTCTTTTAATTATTATTACGAGTATACTTTAACGACTTTATCAACTATTTCAGCATATTTTTAATAGATTTTTCTAACGTATTAATTTTTTAAACATTTTATTTCAATTTATCATAAATTTTTTATACATTCCATTTGCAATATTAATGCGGATGCAATTATAAAGTAACTTTCTTTATAATTGCATTCGTGTTTTAGAAAATAAAAAATATTTTTGCATTCTTAAAACGACTTTGGCGATCGGGTTTCGATGACAAGTGCCTGTGCCCGCCAAAACAACTTGCTAACCCCTTTTACGCGGCCATCTTGTGTTTCTTGTTTCGCGCGTCAGAATGACGTCTGACAGGACGCCATTTTGAAAAAAACTCGAGTGCGGCTTCCTTCCGCATCGGTGGGCCGTCATGAGAACTATCGTGGCGGCGACACCCCTTTCGTTTTACATACATCGGATTCATTGTTTTAGTAGTACATACGATAAACTTTTGTTGTTTGACGTGGCGTTGCTAAATCCGACCGGGAGCGGGACGTCAGGATACGAATAAACTTACGAGCCCCAAACGCTTTGAAGTCGTTTTTAGTTCTGCATGAAGTTTTTGTTATGTCTACTTGTTATAAGTGGACCGAGATCAAAAAACAAAACCGTTTCCTCGGGCAAGACTAATAAGTATAGTCGTCAATTTCTCTACTTCTCAAAACCCCTCCGGTTGTTAAAATTACATCAACGCATCCTCAATCAAAAGTTCCACAAATTAAAAACTTCCCCTCACAATCCTTTACGAAAAACCCATTTAAAAATAAAAATATTAACTGTGCGAAGTTTTTCAATTGAAACGCGCGAACGAACGTGACGAGACATAATTTACGCAAGTATGTATTTTTGTGTTGTGTAACAAGCCGTCGGAAGCGGCGGCGCGAGAGCCGTCATCGCTTCCACTTAGTAGTTACTCCCTCGCCCCCTCAACCCTTATGTTTTAATTGTTGCCCCTGAGAGGTGGGAGGATCTAAGCTCTTAACTCTTTTATACTTCAAGTACTGCGATGTGTTTAGTTTTACATAGTTGTGTTGTTATGTGAAATGGCAGCCATTTTGGAGTCTGTTGCTGAGGGCTTGATGAGTAAATAGGTGGTCTTATGTATTATTTTCTTTAGGGTATGTCAGACACCCTGAATATAGTATGGTGTTTTATAAAACAATAGATGCTTAAAATACAATCATGACTGAGTGCGTGCAATGGACCAACCGTGCAAAATATATGACATCATTATTTATAAAAAAACAAAAATTTGGGATTTTTTTCTGCAATTTACTGTCAAAAAACGTGAACCACCGAATATGTATATTCAAATTGCAAAATCACACAAAAAAAATCTCACGCGAAATCAAACGAAAGCCTTTCAACATCCTCCAGTAACAAAATAAAAATAATATTGAATTGTATGTAACCAGTCACCATACAAACAAGGTCTTGGTAATCGATGGTGATTACGACTGTTGTGCTCAATACACAGGGTGTGTAGGAAAATAACCGGCGGGTATAAAAACATGGGGATGCCTCTGTGAAAACAATCCGGTCAAGATTTAGTGATACAACATTAAAAGGGACTTTTACTCAATCATGTGTTGTCAATTGATTTTTTCCTTTATTTTTTTGGTTATTTATAAATGAAAATTCAATTTGTGGTTTTAAGTTTAACATTGATACCGGTTAGAGTATGTGAAGAAAGACATGCTCCAAAAAAAACTCCATATTAAAAGACATTGTAATATAGTAAACTTAATGGAATTTATTTTTTGTTTCAAATCCTATGTTTAAATTAAACTTTAACACAAAATGTCTACTAGATTTAACTAATAGTAGAGACCTATAAATTTTTATATCTACTCAATACTTAAATCTAATATCTACACCCTCTGAAGTAATACTATAAAATGTCAAATCTGCTTCTAAATATTGCTAGTGATTCACACAATAAACTTAATCCTTATTTTATTTGCTCAATACCCTATCACGGTTGTCCAGCAGAGGTGTTAAACATTTTACCCCAAGCACTTACCTACCCCTGCCTCTTACGATATTTATTTAACACTCACACCTATAGCTTAAATACAATACCGGAGTCTATATTTGATAGTTTACTCGATGCTACAGCCAATCTCGTGACAGAGAGGGATATAAATCAAAGGAGGAAAGATGACTCGAGTGAATGAAGATCGAGTGTTGCGACCTCTTTCCTACTATCTTGCCACGAGGAAGCCAAAAAAGTTTTCCATTTATATCAATCGCAAGTAAAGTAGCGGTACGTGTTGAGTATGTCTTATGCTTAGAGTTCTCTGATAAGTTTCAAATGTTTGAATAATGTGTTCGGAGATTGTGTAAAATGAACGTTAAAATATTGCTAGGAATCGTTACACCCAATTCCAAGGATTTCAATTAATTAAACCGTATAAATAGAACACACGAAAGCTAGTATTCAAATAATCGAAAAAGTATTTCCTATCAACAAACTCCTGATCTAAATAGTAAACACGAGAAAAGGAAAACTAAACTCGAAATAGGTCAGATCGACTTAGCAAATAAAATTAATCCAAGTTTTTCTTGTTCCTTTTACACCGATGAAACCTAAAGTAGCTAATCAAAGGCTGAGGATTATACAAACAAAGTGTAGAAGCTTCCTTGGCGCAATCACGTCGGCGCCCTCACTCCAATACTGTTTGCTTGGACCTCTTTTAGAGAAAACATCGCTTGTCAATACACAGAGTAAACAGTTGCACAAAACAAGGGGCACGGCAAAATCCACGATGTTCGCAATTTATTTTAACGGCTGTTTTTATTATTTTGTCACCTTCTGTGTGTTCAGTCCTTTATGTGTCCCACCTTTTAAAATGCTATCCTTCGTATTATTTTAATGATCCTCTTTTGAATAAATCGTAAAACAAACATTTTGTCATCAGTCACCCCTCACGACTTACGACACTACTCTCGAATGCTCTACACTGCAGTCTACATATTCTCATTTGCGTTTATCGCATTCCGCTGCTGCACATTGTCTACTTACACTGACTCGCATAACTTGTGCCGAAATAAATTAAAATTAAATCTCAACTCGAATAATCTGGCGAACTAACTTCAGACGAGCATACTCGAACAAAATAAGGTGGTTGTAAAAGGAGTCGTACGTAAATATATGTGAACACAGAACACTATATTCCTCGGAGTCAGTAACAACTGCAAACAAAAAAAGGTCTGGCGACCGCTGCACCCGCAGAACTTTCAGTTCAAAAGTTAACTCTCCATCCCATAAATAAACCTTCGGTTTTGCTGGGATCTACGCCGATTGCAAATTTCGACGCTGTGGTGGAACTGCAAAGTCGCATAAATTACAGTTTCCGACGGTGGCAAAGAGAAAAACAATCGGGAAGTAGCACTTAGCAGCTTGACTAATCGTGGGGCGACGATGACAGTTTCGGAGAGGAATTCGGACGAGGCTTAGACCGCAAGCCAAGTCCCGGCCGCGACTGACACCGCGCCACTAATGCGTTTGCTTGTGACAAACTACTGCTGAATAACGTATTGATGTTCTGTGACCACACTACGACTGTGTATAATATTGTATGTGTCTGGTATTGTTGCGGTCGCACGGAGAAGTTACAGCTGAGAGTATTTAATTATGTTTGTAATAGTGACATTCACGCCATAAGTTTAATAATTTTGCAGGATCAAAATCTAGCAATATATTTCCATGACGGCATGATAATTTTGTCACTGTCTGATCAAGAGTGAAAACAAACTTTTTTAACACCGCGTCGTACATCTACCCTTAAACGAACATAAACATTAAGAGCAAAGCTTTCATAAATAACTACCGCCCTCCGTACAACATTAACTACAAACCTTTAAATATTAACTACATTACAACATTCTCCTCACAGCGAACTGCGAAAATTGCTACACATGTTTTAAGATATTCCGCACATAGCTTTTCCGTGTGATCTAAGACGCCTTCCTCCGTAGTTACAGCGCGGTCGCGTCGTACATCTCACCCGGGCAGTTCGTTTGCTTCACGCCTCATACCCGCAAATAAATCAGCACCCCTTACGCGCAACACCGATACGGGGGAAAGGAAAATTGCAAGACTTTACCAACGAGCAAAGTTCTCTTCGAGTACGGACTAGGAATTCGATGTAATATTCTCAAATCGGTTGGAATTTGTGTGGATTACTTGTGAGCTCTATGTGTTAGCTTTTGTGCTTTTCGACGCATAGCAACACTGCTAGTTTCAGTTATAAAATTTGTTTAGTCTTTTTATGTAAGAACATACCATCTTTTACTTACATTGTAGTAGTTTTGAATATTAAAACTCGCTTACTCGGCTGGGTAATGTGAATGTTTCAGTACACATTTAGTATTCACGTTTACTGCCAGTATTACTATAATACACGTAGAAAAATATACTGAAAATTTCACAGAAGACAATTTACGAAACACCTGCTCTGAATGTTTTATTTAGTAAAGCGTACTACATAGTATTCAAAGCGAAAGGATTTCAACTCGAAACGTGTTCAACAAACACGAGTCTTTTAGTCTTCAAAAGTTATTCGAAACAAATAAGTGTAAAAGAAATGGTCTAGACAAATATTAGCATGAAAACAGTTGTGAGATAACATTGTGAGGGTTTGTTTGCACTGATTACAGGGGATAGAAGAGCAGACAGTCGGGCTCCTAAGTCGGTTCACACACACCATTCGGCCGCAGCACGCCACTCGACAACTTTCTTTGTTGCTTAACTATTGTTTGGAGTTAAACTTGCTCCTCCGGATACCGAATGGACAGAGCCGAGTCTGTGAGAAATTGTTTTGTGTGAGTTTCGAAAAGGAAAACATTTTGCCAGTAGCTTAGGCAAATTGCTTAAACATAGGAGCAGTTGTGAGGAGCAACTTGCGGTCCTCCCATATTTAAGTTAATGCGAGTTTAATTGCTACTAAGATATTTTAAATGACACTGCAGATATTTTTCATTTTCCACTTGTAAAACTTTACCCCTTTTCTTTTCTTTGGAGCGCTGCGCAAGATAAATGTTATGATGCATTTTAATGTTCAGAATAAATGTAAATATAAATTATTATAGATCGTCGTTTGTGATTGCAGCTGTTAGGCAAAAAAAAAAAGAAATTTCTTCCAAAGTAATTTATAATATTGCTCTATTCTCAACTTATACAAGACAATAGGCAACATCTAGCGATACATTCATAAAGTACAGCTATAAATTAAAGTCCCTTCAAAAAAGTATCTCAAAACACCTCAGCTTCCAGCGTAATTGAAGCAAAATTTATACGTACAACAAAATTTACAATACAACACGGGGATTAGGTACAATTAAAAGTTTGTTTTCCTAATAACGTCCATATATCACGACAGATTCTCTCGAACATCTGAGGTCCCGTCCTGCGGCGTAATGCAAATAGATTTCGGATACTTAGCTACCTATCGTAAATTATATGTTGGCAACAATATAAGCAGTGCATAAGCTGTAGACATAACGTATTAGTTTATGTTATTAAGGAGTTTGCGTGCATTCTACAGTTTGCGGTGCTTTCACTTCCTAGCCGCTGTCCTGTTTTGTTGTATAATACAAATATTATCCTTTTAAAACGATCATAACGGTACGATAGTATTAGGTAATTTTATCAAAAAGCCCAAGAAGTGATTGCCGCCTTTTTTTACGCTCCAAGTAGACTTTTTCTAACGAATGACAACTATTGCCGTTATCACCCGCTAGCTCAATAGTGGCTAAATCCAATATCAAATTAAATAAATTAAAATCTTCGTTGTATTTTAAAATTACAAGGGTTGATTTACAGTATTAAAATTTCAAACGAAACAAAGTGGAATAATAGAGTCGCTTTATCGAAGAATGTTTAAACGGTAAATGTGGTAGGAGGGTGCATTCATTGCAACTGCTTATGCAAAATACCTGTACTCCAGTAGTGACGAGACCGCAATGTTTATGGATAGACCTCATACGGCAGCTCGTAAATTTGATTGCTAGACGAATAAAACTTTCATGTCTGTGAAAATGACATTGCAATTTTAATTCACAAATGTTCACGACTTATATGATCAGCTTTGAATCTACGTGTAAGTATAATATGTCATAATAAAGATTGAACAATGTCGTTAAATATGCTGAACAAAATTTATCACTAAAAGTGTAATGGTAACAAATACTTGAATCTCAACAAGGGTAATGCGAATAAAGCAAAACAATTCCAGCGTTAACTGACTACATTATGCAAAGCACACAAATTACAAAATTTAGCACTTAAAAAGAGTCAGCGGGACAATTTACAACACAATTTTGTTGCCACACAGCTAACAAGTTATTCCTGAGTCCTGACCTTTCAAGGAAAACCCTCGGAGTCAACCCGAACGAGCTTCGCATAAAAATGTTTTGTTTGTCCTAATTGCTTAAAGTGGCTGCTTAGTACGTACTTTCTGACTAGTCATTGTTTTCAACGCGGCCACGCGGTAATACGAATATTTTCGGTTGCCACCCCTACAGGAATTCGTGACTTTCACAATTGGAAGTGCCAACGAGCTGGATAAAATGTTTGGTATTTAAGTTTCATGTATTACATAGATACTATTGCGACTTCAAATTTAAAACTCATCGTATCTATTTAACTAAATTTTAAAGATATCGCTGCGTATACGTTTTGTTCAGAAGCATGACATTAAACATTTCAAAATAAGTTTATCGAGTAAAAATTTTAAACTTTTAAGGAGTATTTCGTGGAAAAAGTACCTACTCAAAAAAAGATTTTCTTGTTCAACAAAGTTAACTACATGATAAAGATACTAGCAAGGTGTTTACTTGATTTACAAATAAAATGTAAACAGTAGATAGCATCAGTTCGCATTCCCTCACAAGTTAGTAGTCGAGGGGAAATGGAATAACTAAGAACTTGTAGACAACAGCCCGCCTACTTCTTACATGTACTCTGAGTTTTTGAAGTTCATATTTTGTTTGCGTCTAGTTCTCTCAAGTTTGTTTTGCATAGTGTACAATTGCAAATTCACGGGAAGGAAGGTATCCAAAATATTTAAATTAAATACTTTCCTAATAAGTAAACTCTTTAATTAAATATACGTTATTCTATTAATAGATATTTTTTAGAAGCATAAATTAGTTTAAATAATTTAAGAAATTCATGTTCAGATAATGACATAATTATGCAGCCATGTACTGGATATCTATTGCTAATAATAATATCTTTATGATACAAGGTAGACATTTTTAATAACTGATTATTATTTCAATTGAGTCTATAAAATCAGCAATTAATAGTTCACAGACATTAATAATGTCTTTCAATTTCATATAAATCCCGCAGATAGGCTTTTGTCATAAAATGGCAAGAACCAATTTTATTATACTTAGCCGAGCGACATTAATATTTATGCTGGCCAAAGATTAATATTTTACCTAAAATCAAACATTTGTTTTCAGAAAATTGTAAGGCGAGTTCCATTTCTTCCAATTAATGATATTTTCATTGTTCAAAGCTGATCTGTATAGCGTGTTACAGAAACAATCACTCAAACAGGCTGTTCATATTGAATATTAATCGCCATTTTCACTGACGAATTGGAATAACTTGAAAGGCGAGTCGGGAGGCCGCGGCCGGAGGAAATAAATTTGTAATGCAAAGTTAGAAATTTCATTCCTATGTTACCGATAAGTAAACGCTCTTACGTCGAGCCGCGCACAAAGGCAAGAATACGTTTAGCATTTTACTTTCCAATTGCTACAGTTACACAAAGAAGCGCCGGGAACTTGGCTAAAAATAATCCAGTGCCGCCCGAACGATTAAACGTTGAGCCAATAAGGCCTAGGTATTCCGCAATTTATTAGCCTTGCAAATTCGAAGCCGCCTCTCCCCCTCTATGAAATATAGCTGTGGCCGCAGCAACCTTCCCGCGGCCGACGTCGGCGCCCGCTACCAACCGGTATTACACCCCTATTTTAGCTCTAATTAAAAAGCCATCAAAGAGTTTTCAGTCATTAATCATGAAACTGTTAACGGTGAATGCCGACTTCCCTCCGAGTCCGAACCAAGGAAAAAAGGAGGATTAGGATATTAACAAAATGCCTAAAATATTCAGGGTTAGTGAAGTGGTAAGCCGCTTGTAAAAAATGTGTATCTGCGGTACAGATTTCGCAGGTTTAACGCGAACGAATCTTAAGTTGTTTCGAGCGGTTTAAAGGATTGAGAACCCTTTTTTTAGGAATTAGAACGAAAAATACCAGAGATATTTTTAAGCTTCGTAATTGACTGCAGCGGTTATGTTTTTCTCGTTTTTCTTTCTTTCTTCTTAATGGTTTGGACGGACAAATTATATTTACGTTTAAATATTTGAATCGAGAGATAAAAGGAAAGTTGTTAATAAAAGTGGATTAAAAGGATCAGTTGAACTGAAGATATTTTTTGTATTCACAATTTCTCGTTAGGTACAGGCGTCAGGAAAAAATATTGCGAAGCGCTCCGTTGGATACAACAGACGTGTTTTTGAATACGTCACAATCAATGAACGTTTACTCTTTGTGATGAGTCTTCGACAATCGTAGATTTAAAATGAATGTTCGAACTTTCTAAAGAAACATTTTACAAATCAGCGCTTTAGTCTAATGGATGTAAACAAGCGTATTGTATAATTAGAGTTACCGAATCACTTGAATCACAAATAATCCCATTACTGCAAACAATGGCCGTCAATACAATAGTCAGAACATACCAGGTTCTGTAACGATAACACTAAGTCGTCCGGCATTAGTCGTAAACTATACGACGCCTAACTACTTGTGAGTACCATAGTTACGAATGTTCTACTGTAGCAGTGAGTAGAAGATTCTATTTTGTAATAGATTTTAATTTGTTATTTTGATGTTGAGTTTTAGGCCTATATGCTGAAACAACATTTTATTAAAAACTAGCTGACCCGCGCAACTTCGTTTGCGTGTATCCCGCTACTTCGACAAATACAGTCAACGCACCAACACATATTGGATACTAATTTTCAATTCACAATAACTTCTCTTTCCCTTAACCGCGTTTAAAATATTAAAATGTGTTTTGGTTTCTGTGACTCTTCTTTGATCGCCCCCCCTATCAGTTTTTGGAAAAAATATTTAAGTAATGTACAGATTTTTTTTTGTCCGCCGACGCGCTATTTATAGGGACGCTGCCCCCGCCGCCGCGGCCGGCCCGTACCGTGCCGCAATACTAATATCGTGATATCTCCTAAACTATATGTCTAAATAACACACTGTAAACTGCAAAAATAATCTAAATTAAATGTTCGTGATGATGAACTTACTTATTTTGATAAGGATATATGTATCATTGGTTATATCACCAGTTAAACATCACCCAACGAATTAAATGTTTTTTTAATACAGAAAAGTAGTTTTTGTGACTTAAATAAAAAAGCTGGATATATGTCATCGCGGACTTTTTTGTAGAACTAATAAAGACCAATGTTTTTGCTATACATTGTTCTTACTTGTATCCAACGGTATAAGCGGCGCACGCACAAATGCAATCTTCAATTAGATTTTTTTTCTGACTTCTTGGACATAAATCGCTATAACTCAGCTAATATAGTTTCAATGTATTTCAATTATATATAAAAACCTGTCGGAGAAAATACTCTTTCTATTAGTGAAAACCGCATCAAAATCCGTTGCGTAGTTTTAAAGTTTTATGCATACGAAGGGACTACAGACAAAATGGGCGACTTTGTTTTATACTATGTAGTGATGTATTATCAATTATGCAAAAAAAAAGTATAATTACTATTGACAAAATATAGCATTGACTTGTATTTGCTTGCCAACGAGCGTCATGATTTATTTTAAATGAAATATGTATTGCCGTTAAGAAGTCTACTGTAAAATGTACCTTTAACTAAATTAACATACATTTCATAATTACTATACTATAAACAATTTATATATCTTAAAATACAAGATCCATAGCTCAATTCTCAACATCTATCGACAACACACAACCGGCTAGCTATCGAGACATTTTACTGGAAAATCTGTTTAGGGCCTCTACCGGGCTCTAGAAAAATGCCCTACTATTGTCCCGATAGTACGAAAACTCATGGTAGCGCAAGTCGGTCGAGTGCCTGATTCGGTTGAAGTTCGCTCGGCGCGTCCGTCGGCTGCAATCGCGTTAATTCGGCGTCGGGGCTAACTGGGTGACACGCGATTATCTAAACAATCAGGCGTCGGAAACGCGTTGATTTGCACCGCCGCTGATGAACCACTCTGTTTGCACTACAACATCAATATTTTGAGCTTCACAGATGTACTGATTTAGTTTGCAATTCATATAATTGTGTTACCCAAGATTGATTGAGCTTATTCTTGGAATGTCTCCGTTAATTAAAATACTTAGATCTTGTAACAAACTGAATTATTTACTTTGATGGTGTACAGATTTGAATATAATGGAATAGATATTTTATTGTATAATTATTAATTCGATTTTTTTCGACAGCCCTTTCAACTTTATTTTATTTAATGAATCTATACAACTTATAAGCATAATGAATAAATAATTATTCTGACGTGAATATTGAAAATCGTTATGGCAAAAATTAATTCAGGTTATCATTATTTTTGCCAGCTTACGGGTGATTAATTTTATTTAAAGCGCTCGCATCATCATCACAATGACGTATTAATCGAATTCCTGAACATTTGAGTTATCTAACATCATCGAGTGACAGATGGTAAAACTTGAAATTTCAAACTGATCGAGATGAAAGGTTTTCAATTAGCCAATCCGTTGAAACAGGAGTTCGACTAGACGTGTGTCCGGGACGTTCCACGACAAGTACATACTAGACCGTCGTGCGAACACGAGCATATGGACCGATTCGAGAGCTCTTCACCGCCCACTCGATAACTGATTCCGAATCACCGATTCGATTGATATCGATTATTCGGACAAACCACGAAACAATGACTCTTTTATCATTTGTGTCGCCGAAATTCCAATATGCAGTTTGTATTGCATTGCGCTATTGATGTGGTATAGTTTTTATTTTATCTGACCACTTTTATCACAATATACAAGCATATTGAGTAAGGTTTTGTCCTACATCATAATAGGGGTTCATTCATACCAACTATGGATACAATACAATCAATCGACTATTGTGTTTTTTCATATCTGACGTCCATCTACATATCCATATTTGCACTTTTACATATTATTATAAGAGAGGGATATTCACACAATATAAGAGTATAGTTTATAATAGAATACGGGAATTAACGCGAACACGCATTTTACCTTAAAATCTGCGACCACGGCGAGTGCAACCTGCGCCGAAACGATAAACATTTCGCGTTCTATTATATGTACATTAAACAACGCGAGAGTTTAAAAGTTATGTTAAGAGTATAGTTTTCGGAAGGTTTATTGTCAAACTAACGCATAGCCGGGGCGAGCCACAAGATCAGAAATTAAGTGCAAATTACATATAAATCTTGTTTCTAATCAAAATATCGACTAGCAGTACTCATATGATTATCGATAAAATAGATATATCATATTATATATATTTATTTGATTAAAGATAAGAACAGACGTCTGTTCGTAATTATTCAACGCATTCTGTGATATTCGAAATAGAGATTACAATGTAACATGTTACTAAAATATTAGCTACATTCTGATATCAGTAGCACTTATGTAATACGACGCGTACATTAAACTAATTGTAAAGCTCAAGGGCGTACAGGGAATGTCACTTAAATATCGACAACTATGTAAGTGTAAGGGAAACGGCACGCATTGTTCATCCACATAATATAATACACTAGCTGACCCGCGCAACTTCGCTTGCGTTACATAAGCGTTAAAAAAAAACCCGTTTTTGTAACATTTTTCACTGGTACTCTGCTCCTATTGGTAGTAGCGTGATGATATATAGCCTATAACCTTCCTCGATAAATGGACTATCTAACACTGAAAGATTTTTTCAAATCGGACCAGTAGTTCCTGAGATTAGCACGTTCAAACAAACAAACAATCAAACAAACAAACAAACTCTTCAGCTTTATAATATTAGTATAGATTTGAATTTATTATTTTTTCTGTCTAAACTTTGAAAACAAACATTCATCTATACTAATCTATACTAATATTATAAAGCTGAAGAGTTTGTTTGTTTGATTGTTTGTTTGTTTGAACGCGTCAATCTCAGGAACTACTGATCCGATTTGAAAAAATATTTCAGTGTTAGAGAGCCTATTTATTGAGGAAGGCTATAGGCTATATATCATTACGCTACGACCAATAGGAGCGGAGTAGCAACGATAAATGTACAAAAACGGGCAAAATTATGACGCATTCTCTCTTATGTGACGCAAGCGAAATTGCGCGGGTCAGCTAGTAATAGATACAAAAGCGAAAGTAGTTTTGTTAGTGTGACTATAAATAACGTTTTTAATTAATATTAATTGACGTTTAGTCTATATCGCTGATTGTTGCCGGCTCCTCGCATGATCAATTATTGTATCAACCACATTGTAAAACTTTTGGCGATTGAAAAGAGCTAGCTTTTCTTTTAAGGCTCTACCCCCTTTCCGAGCTAGTGGTAGATTCAGTAATTGTAACGACTATCAAAGTGTCAGTATTTGGTCTAAATGAATAAATGATTTGATAATGATTTTGAATGCAAAACGACTAAAACAGTTGAGCTGGGGATTGTATTTTGTGAAAAGACACAGGCTATAAAACAATCACGAATGCGGAACTACGGACAAAAGCTAATTACTTTAAAAACATCCTTGTTTTAGATATATTTGTAGATGTTTATGCATCACACATAATTAATTGGAAGATAATAAAATAATCTTCAGATAAGACTTACACGATGCAAAAGCATGCTAAGTTTTAATATCAAGATAAATTTGTTTACAACCTATGGTTGTCAATTGACCAGTTGCTATTCATGATTAATAAAAGCGATTAAAAAGAAACACTCTATTTATTCGACCCGTAAATTTGTTTTCCTTATAAATCTAAGTTACTCCTCTAATTCTAGTAGTGAAGTCTAACTTGAGACATGAAATGTAAACGTTATATAAGAATACCTACTTGCAACGTCTTTCAATCAGACAAAAATCCATAACAAAACTATTTCACTCCACCCCAATCTAACTTTACCGAACATTCACACAAAAATTACTTCAAATAAAATTATTTACTAGCCGGCTGCGGAAAATCGTTTCCAAGTAATATTCCCGCCATAAAAGCTAAATACAAAGCCGCAATACCAATCCAATAGTTTATGGTTACAATGGCGTGATCTCAAGCCAATTTACCACAGTTTGGGGGAACAAATATAAAAAAAGTAACAAACTAATACAATTTAGGAGTCACATGACCTATGGGGTGGGTTCTAATTTAATGAAACCCGGGATATTCTGATCAGTGATAAAGATGGATGGTAATTAAAGTAAAAGTTGTGTAATTTTTATGTGAGATTAGCGTGGACGTGTGATAATTTTAAAAATTTAATTATAATAATTATGTAATGTTTTCGAAATGCAATAATATTACATATTTTATTTTAGATTACAATAACATACAATAAAGTGGTGGTAAAATAAATTATAGCGCGTTCCCACCTTTGTAAGTCGCGTCGCATTTTTATTCTATGCTAAGAACTATCAAAAAGTCACTTTAAAAAACACTTTCACATAATATTACTTACATACCTAATTACCCTAATCAAAAAGCAAACAAACCGAACATTCTTAGAAACCTGACGAAGCTGTTTATCCAATACTTTTCATTCAGTAACGGCAGACGTCGGCCATTTGCCTAATCGACAATCGTAGTAATGGATATTTCAGCCAAATTATTAGCATTTTTCACGATTCTATTGCTTTGAATCTGACGATGCTGAATTGAATCGAATGAAATATCAATATACTCAAAGTTCAATGGTTTTTGCAAATAATATTTAATGTTATTTGTTTGAATTCATAAAATAGTATTCTGTAGCTAGTAGCTATTCGTTTTATTATCTTTAGTGCTATTTGAAGGTAATTTTAGCGCACAATAAGATTTTAACATTTTAACAGTTGTTTCAATGCTTACGGCTGAGCGCATATAAAAAAAATATAATTACAATTATATTATCAGCGTAGAACGTTGAATGGAATTACTTACATATTTGAAGCTTCGTATAAATAGATACAATTTTTTTACTTTTGTAACTCGATAAAACACCTTGATACTAATTAAAATGTACAAGTTTATAGCAACTGTAGTCTAACGACTTAGTGGTGATCCTCGTATGCAAGATTCACAGCTGAATTTAGGACATCAGCGACGAAGAAGTTATGGAACTGACAGAGTCTTTTTAGATATAGCTACCTAACTTACTTAATAACTTAATATAAACTGAGCAAGTCGAGGCCCCATATCTTATTGTTAAATATTATTACACGTTCCTACCCCTACTATCAAAAACAATATTCGCGTTACAACGTCACCGTCAGCTAATAATCAAGACAGATCCCCAAGTTTAATTACACGGAACGATCTCAAGGCATTTGTTTTTGATTGCACAAATCATATCTTAGTAAACATCCGATTGAACGGAGCCCTTAGGGTACACCTGTTAAAGGCACTTGATAATTAATTTTATAACAAACTAAGTTTACAAGATCCAACCGCTGTTGTTCTTGACGCGATTTGTTAAAAAAATAACCCTTACCCTAAGTAATTGGGTTCGTGTTTTGTGGGGAAAATTAAATTTAGTAGCCTCCAGGATACACTCAATAATTTCTAGGCTTCTGTTGCTTTTGTAGTCTATAATAGTTCGATTGAAAAGTATTTGCTTGAATCTTATTGAGTTAAATACAATTTATCGTGTGAAAGTTATTCCGGGAACTGTCGGAAAAGCTTGTAGATAGGTACTTGCCGATCAATAAATAGTTACACCATATTTTTGCTAAATATTCTTTGAATTAGCAATTAGAATAAAATTGAAAGAGACTCGCAAACCGAAGCAAAATAAACGTACATCATTCGAATATGAATCATGTTGACATCGACATAACATGTAACGATACAATCGTGAAAACCGATCGTTAATCGTTAACTTTCCTTTTACAATGTCATTAGGGAAATTGGCGTCGTTAATTTATAAAGGCCCCCTTTAACTGCTTTGATATCGACGAATTTAAATCGGTAATCCTGCGGTTTGTTTTATGGCATCGATATCGCACGATTTACATCGATGATCGTAAACGAACGGTTGATACACCGAGATCGATGTTTAATTCACATTTCCAATGATACCGCATGGTTAAATGATTCGCTTTAAAACTTTTTTGATATCGTGTTCCGTGTAAAAAATTGTTTTGAAAATGAATAATTCGTGTTTGTTGTGTTCATAAACTGCTAGTTAAAAGTATAATCGTTGTAGGGGTTGGTTTGTGTTGTTACTTACTTCGGGCGCTATTCTTATATAACCGAAAAATCACAACATAAAGTGCTGTCACATTACCATTCTCATTTTTAATGATAGTTTAGAAATTCTAAAGGGTATTTTTTTGTATGTTTTGATTTATCGATTACATTAAAACACCAAACAGCCTTCCGCTGTAGTAATCATATCCCTTTTCACTTCACTCACTACATAGCCGTTATCGATTTTCTAAAAAACGTTCTCAATGAGACCATTCAACACACATGTTTTGATTGGAAGTGTCAATAGGGGGCGCGAAGTTCGCGGGTATAAAGTTACGGCTAAAACAAACTAAAGGCGCAATACTTAAGTGCGAACAGAAAACGAACAAGATTCACGTATCGAATTACCTTTGACGAAAGCGGATTGCAGTCGAATAAAAGGAGACTCGATAAAGGAGACGGGGACTCTTTGTGTTTATTGTTCAAGACATCGAAACAGTTGCTCGGTGAACGTGAAAATTCACTGCGTCTAAATACGCAGATAGAATAATATTTTATTATAGCTGCTGAATCTGAAAGTCGAATAAAAAGACAATTGTTTATCGAAAAACTTTACATTTTTACCATTACAGAACAATAAAGTGTTTTAAAATCGCGCTTTGAGTATTAAAGAAACATCAACAGTAACAAAATTGCAAACAATAAAACTCGCGACTGTTCATTAAATGTTTTCCAAAGTCAATATTTAGAATCGGCAAGTAGAATAGGATTTGTAGGCGTCAGAAACAAACAACGGGCTTCTAACATTATGGCTGAAACCAAAGCTTAATTAAGACTAGGCACCTCTGCAGAGGAAACTAATTAAACTTATTCCATTATTTCTGCAAACGAAATTTTAAGAGAACGTCCGGGGACAATCTGCTGCAAGAAAGATTTATTATTATTGCGTTAAAAACGTTTTGTCAGGATTGTTTCTATTACTTCATTATTATTTCGAATTAATCGCCGCACAATTATGCTAATGACGATGAGATAAATTTTGGAAGATTGCCTTTAAATTGAGATGTTAAAATTTAACGAACCGACTACGCTAGCCTAGATAAAGGCTCTTAAAAGACTATGATATGAGATTTTTTTATAATCAGATATTTTAAAAGAAACCTTAAAAACGTTAACGTGCTATTGTCGAATTCTACAGTTACGTAGTAACTACATCACGAGTACTTATTGACAATGCACAATAGAGTGAAATGTAATGCCGCGAGCCAAAATCCCTGTTTCAAATAAGCGGCCGAAAAACCGCCAGACACAGAACCCGCTCGAGGTGCAATTTCTAAAAGTATTGATGACTGGAACACAAAGGGGGCGGAGCAGAGATTAAGCAAGTAACTTGGGAGGCTTCAATGTTCGGCCATTCACCACACAAAGGCTGAAATTTTCCAGACGCGAAGAATTTTGATGCTTTTTGGCAACAATGGCGCGCAGCAAACGTCAGCGGTGAGTTCCTGATGAGTGTTTTACGACTGGAATTTGTGGATTCTCTTCTCGTTACCACAATTGTTTAAAAGTGAACAAAGCGGCCGTAATACAGTTAATGTGGTCTGACTCAAGGTCCCGCCGGCAAAGGAGATAAAGTGCTGAATGAAATTTAATTTAGATTCCGTTGCACTCGTCAAAGCTTTATGTTACGATGTTATGATAATTATGTTTTCCGAATAATTAATTGTTAACGTGTAGATAAACAGTGGACACGGATACAGGTGCCTGGAGTTATTGAATGTCATCATGTGTGGGCAGATTCTTAAGAAGATATATAATTGCCTTATGCTTTTGCTATCTTATAATCTTTTCAAGATTTGTAATACTTATTTCGCGTATGAGACAGTAATTAGGGAGTAATCTTGTCTTTTGGATAAGATAATGATTAAAGTTAATACTTTAACACAATATAAATAAATACGTTTTTGAAGTTTTCCATTAGTATTTTTGGTCAGGTGAAGACAAAAAATGCGCGCTATCACTTTATTAGCCTTTTGTGTGGCAGCTGTTACAGGTATTATAATTATTATTAGAATATTTCCTTTGTTTCAAAAGCGATAGAAGAACAACAAGCTTAGCTTTTTATTTATAATGCAAGGTGGAGTAAAACTATATGAATAGTAAAATAACTTTTTTTATTTACAGCAGCTGTTCCACAATCTCCTGAGAGAATCATTGGTGGCCATGAAACTACTATTGACAATTATCCTGAAGTCGTTCTTCTCCTCTTTGCCTCTAATCAGATTAATTTCCGCCAAAACTGCGGTGGTTCCATACTGAACCAAAGATCTATTCTTACTGCCGCTCACTGTGTTCTGTAAGTTACTAAGTAGCAATACTTACATTTCTATCAGTCCTATTCTGGGTATAATTTTCCCTGGTCTCATCAATAATTATACCAAGTCATAGTTTTTTATTTATATTTGTTTTTCTATTAACATAATATTAAGTACTATTAACATTATACAAAACTAAACTATAAATAACTTATAGTTAACTAAATACTACTTGTTATACTTAGCTACTAGTCATAGTTTCAGGTCAATTTCGTATGAAGAGACAAAATAATTAAAATCAAAATAGCTGATAATACTCTTTTCTGGTTTAGTTGTTTGTGATTTATAAGTCTTATATAAACACGTTTTATTTTATTTTTACAGTGGTTTCATGGACAATCCCCCAGCCTGGCGTATTCGTGTAGGTTCTTCTTATGCCAGCAGTGGGGGTGTGCTTCATACTTGCGCTAAAATTATCCGCAACCCGAACCACAACACCGTGACAAGAGATTCCGACATCGCTATTATGCACACTGTCACTCCGATCGTTTATAGCAAAGTTGTACAACCTGCGCGCATCGCTGGACCTAATTACCATCTTGCTGATAATCAGGTGGTCTGGGCTGTCGGATGGGGAGTCATTGTAAGTACTTATCAGAACATCATGTTCATGTCATATTGATTTAACATTTTGTCCAATTCAAAGACCGTCAAAATAAAAAAATACGTAAAATAAACAAGAAAATATAAGATTGTGGGTCCGGGCTGTAATTTTCAAAGATCTTTGACAGTCGTAACCAGTAGTCAGAAGCTTGAAAGTCTGACAACCAGTCTTAGCGAAGGGTATTGTTTTATAACCCAGCTAGCTGGGTTGTGGAGTTCCGATAGGCAGTCGTTTAATATAAAATGCTGGTATCGAGCTGCATTCGTTAGAACCGACCTTCCATATTATAGTTGGAAGAAAGACTTCGCTGATCGTCTGATCTGACCGTCAAAAGCAACCATTTATGTATTGTTTGTTTACCGTACATTTTTATTCAACAGGAACAAGTGACTTGGACGCTTCCTGAGCAGCTCCATCATGTTCAAGTGTGGACTGTCAATCAGGAGCTATGCAATGAACGTTACGGTGGAAGGGAGATCACTGACAACATGCTGTGCATTGGTTGGCTCGACGTGGACGGCCGAGGAACATGTCGCGGTGACTCCGGGTCTCCTGTATTCCATAATGGAGTTGTTGTCGGTTTAGTTTCATTTGGTCGCAGCCCTTGTGCCCAGGGCGAACATCCCGCTGTTAATGTACGCGTTTCTCGCTTCATCAGTTGGATTCAAGAAAACGCATAATTTGTTAGTAAATAAAAATATTGCTGTTCTCTACCATAGTGGTAAAGTTAAGTTACTCTTTTATTCAACATCCTGACAATCAAATTAAATAAAAAAAATGACATTGTTATTTACTCACAAATATATTATTACAATTTTAATTTGATTTTCCTAATCCTAACGCTGAGGATGAACTAAGGAGCAGAAATTCTCATCATAGTTTTCCTTTCGTGCTAAAACGCGTAGTTGTCGAATTGTAAGATAGACTTGAATTTTCTAAATGGTTGTTACGTATGTGAAACGACTGTGACACAGAACGGGCGTTTCTTTACACGAATTTCCCGGAGCTAACAGAAAAGCTTTTTCTAAACACCAAAGAACTAAGCTAACACTATGCTTCATTGCCAAACGGTCGGCTGAGGTCACTAACGTTTCTTTAGACCTTGTTATATTTCTTCTTGACACGCATATAGTCAAAAGTCTACATACACAGATAGCTTTGATAAAACAATTTAATTGCCCACGTGTTATTTTACTATCTTCAATCTTTTGTAAATCGGTAGCACTAACAGGACAGTAATTAAATATTAATCTTGTCTTTTCGGATAAGATAAAAAGACACATTACAATAATATAAATAATTAGGAATTAATTGTTTTTCACTAGTATTATTGTTGGAAGACAAAAATGCGTACATTTGTTTTGTTAGCCGTCTATGTGGCAGCTGTTACAGGTAAAACCAGTTTATTTTCTGATAGAAATTAACTTCAATAGTCCAACAAAATTGATACTATTTGTTTTATCTTGATAGCTTTCTACTAAATAGTTATAATATCAATCAAAAAGTCACATACGAACATAAATTACGCCAATAAATGGTTGTGATATAATTTATTTCTTTCAATTTGCAGCAGCCGTTCCGCCTTCTTCTAGGATCATTGGTGGCACTATAACCACCATTGATAACTACCCAGAAGCCACTCCTCTACTCTACGATTTCCAGCAGATTAACTTCCGTCAGATGTGTGGTGGTGCTATACTTAACCAGAGAGCCATCCTCACTGCTTCTCACTGCGTCCAGTAAGTAACGTGCGTAAAGTAAAGTGCGATTCATCGTTTATTTTCTTGACTCTCAGTTGGAAAATTTTTCCTTGTATATTATTGTGCTTGTCAGTAAGTAAGTCTTCCTAATTATTTATTTATTTGTTGGTTTAAAAGTTAAGTTGAAACAAATATATTCAAAATAATTTTCAACAGTTGCTCAATTCTCTATTAGGTACTATCGATTTTAGAAAAAAAATTTGAGTTGAAACAAATACCAGTGGTATTAGTTTTTGGTATTAGAATGGAATAAATCTTCTAATTTAGTTAAGAAAACTAGTGAGTTTTATGTATCGATTCTTTTTCATACAGGAAATGGTAAATTGGACGCCAGCAGAACAACTACGACACGTGCAAATCTGGACTGTCAACCAAGATATTTGTAACGAGCGGTACACTGGCAGGGAGATTACAAAGAACATGTTGTGCGTCGGCTGGCTTGATGTAGGTGGTCGAGGAACATGTCGGGGTGACTCCGGATCACCTGTTTATCATAATGGTGTTGTCGTCGGTGTTGTTTCGTTTGGCCGCGGTGCTTGCGGTCAGGGTGAACACCCTGCCATCACTGTACGCGTCTCCCAATTTACCAGTTGGATTCAGGCTAACGCATAAGGTTTTAAATGATGTAAATACAATTTCTTTTTTCATCATGGGATTCTTTTTAGTATTTTTTCATATTTTTTTGGTTTATATATTATAACGTCGGGCGTGGATAAGTCCTAGCCGCAAATCAAAGTATTTATTAAAATAATTTATATAATATACCATATTAGACCGTCCATACATCATGCTTTGATATTGTTAATTAATCCCGCAATCTCGTTTATTTCATTAAAAAGGCAAAGCGTAACTACCAACAGTTTGACTGCATAAACATAAATCAATAATATTAACGGAGAGCTTTACACAGAAGCGAGATAATCGAGTTAATCAACTTTAATGATATACATACATTTTTGGCCATAATTCATTAAAACAGTGTTTGTTCGTAGGACAACTGTAGCTTTTAATAAACTGATTATGTCCGAACCGTGACAGATTGTATATGTAAAATTAAAATAATTTTATTAATTTGTTCGCAATAACATTTCGAGTAAATGGAAAGCTATCGATGAAATTACGCCAGAGGCATAATGCAATTATATTGTTGGACTGCATAACGGAACAAATGCCCTGTTGCTAATTAGTGCGTTTGTTTATACTTAAACCTCATCGGTATAATCTTGTATACAGTTTCATGCAGCTGCGGCTGTAATCCCAATGTTTCAGTTAATTCCGTTCAACGTTAATTCATTAATTAATATACGGATTTGTACACTACTGAATTTAGGAAGAAAATAATATAACGAGCGCTGCGGGATATTATGGATTAATAGTTATTTCCAGGAAACCTAACAAGTACTAAATGTATAATTATTTACAGCAATGCGTTAAACTGGAAAAACAGTAACTTAACTGTTTTTGATCCACCAAACATATAATTTAATAAGATTTGAGGTCGATTTAAAGTTGTTAAATGTCACCTATGTTCCAGCCAATAACACTTCATCATTTATCTGTCTATTGTATGAAACACTATTGTGAGACAACTTTATAAACCACCAACTTTTTCCCATTATTTTCTGCAATATTCACTAACAATGCCCGCTTTATTTTCATATGAGGTTCCATCGCTATCAGGGCAGTTTCATCGACGAAATGTATCCGAAAATGGCCCGTTTATAATATGCAAAACACCAAATATGGAACTGCAATGAATTACTTAAGTATGCTTGAATCATTAATAAACCAATATTTAAAATATTGGGGGCATACCTTATAACGTTAAATCATTTAATGTCGAAATATTCACGTGCAAAAGTCATACAGAATCGTAAAATATTATCGTTATTGACACTCCATTAACCTTTTTTTTCTCTTAATTTCCCGCAATAAATACAGATGTGTGGCACATAAATAATGCATTGATTTTCATAACAATAAGTAGCTCTTGTACCGAGTTTATATTTCACTGAAAAACCACTGTATAAACTTGCTTTTGAATACGGTCATTTCGTTCGAGCAAATGAGAGGGCAAAAAAGAACGCAGTCCGTTATAACTACACGGGTAGTTGTGAAGCTAGTGTCCCGTATTAAAGTGTTTGTTCACTCTTTTGAGAAACCTAAACAAGCAGTTTTGTCTCGAAAATAAACTGCGACATTCTCGAAGAGACTTTTTTTGGTGTTAGCATTTCATTGCCTTTGAATCTTTTATTTTTATGTTGAAAGTCGTCATGTCTGGAGGCATCCGTCTTGTTTGCACATGGGGTTCTTTCCGTATCACATAGTCAAATACTGGAAAGAATTCAAAAAGCTAATTTAACCTTCCGTCAGCACATTCTTTTAGTAAAACGCAATAAATGTATGTACATAGATGGGTCAACTAACAATGATTGTTTATAAAAAAATATAAACTTAGGTACTTTTACTTTTACCATAAATAATAATGCACATAGGTATTTAGTGAAACAGTAAATAATGAGGAACTAAAATGTAATAAATATACCGAATCATAACTGCTATAGAGGTAGTAACAATAGGTACACAATTTGATTTACATGAATTTAAACACTGGAGACTCATTTACATTCATAATTATTAACTCCTAGTTATCGAGTGAAAATATTACCGTTATAATCTATGACATTAAATGAGACAATAATTAAATACAATTAAATGTTTGCTGTTATTTTATCTAAATACAATGTAATTCCACTGAAACATGTAACGATTGCGTTTGCAAGAAAACCGAGTTATTGTTTCGTGTTCCAAGATTATTATGAACATTACTGCTAACAGAATTCACGCGAACTACGTACAAAATACGGTAAATAAAAATTCACTGAAAGAGTCGTCTGGACTTTACCAGAGTTACTTAAAATTTGGTAATATATTAAAAAATATATATCTGTGTAAATATTTAAAAAAATGCGTGAATGTACTTGTGTGATACCAAGTCAGGAAGAAACTGATACCAAAACAAGAACCATTCACGTAGTCGGTGATTGATGAAATTTCGAAGGCCGCAAAAAACATTCAACAATACAATTTCCACGTAACAACAAAACCTCGTTTCACATACATTAGCTTTGTATAGTAATCGTATACCCGCACCAACAACATAAGATAAAATGTTCCAATCTATTCCGAATACCTGAACGTTTGATTCCAAAAAGCGGTTTGACGAAGGTGAGCTTCCTTAGAGAGTCCTCAACCCTTTTGTCTCGTGAGAATACAATGGACCATCGCAATGGTTTGAAGATGCGACATGGGACACCCCTCATGACTACGTGACTAAATTTTAAGCAAAATGTTTTGTGGCAAACGTATATAGAAATAAGTAATGTCATGTCGTATGTTGTTTGGTGTCGTGTGTCAGATACCGCTGTGAGGGACGTTGAGGAAGATATTACCAGGAGACAAGTATGATAAATTGCAAATTGCTATAAATTTGAAAAATATTGTTGTCTTGGACATACTGTGGTATCTTCATGATAAAATCTAGCACATTTTCGTGTGAAATAAATAGATTGTTGCAAAAGAAGAATAAAAATCATGAATCAGCTCTGTAATAAAAAGCTGTGTAATGAACCTGTATATTTGTATACTATTAAACACCGACGTCCGACACAAAAGACGTCAAAAAAAATTCTAACGAAGTGCTTTGCCATTTTAATTATCAATAGAGTCCTTCTCAAAGATAAAATTGTTCGTTTAGGTCTCTAAATGAGATCGTAGTTGTATCAAATGAGTGGTCAGTGAGTCAGGATTCGTCCAAGTTTCGTCTAGCCCGGACGTGGCACGACGGGCTGCCTCCTTCACTTATTGTGTGATTCTTTTTTTACCTTTTTCGCTTTAGCCCGGTTGAGTGCGCTCTTTCTTTCAACTCGGCCTGTGCGTTTTTTTTTTGTTTGCTCGCCACTAGCATGGACATTTGCCTCTCAGACTCATCCAGCTTACTCTTGGATCGTTTTGAGTGTTTCAGTTCATGGTCACTTAAGTTTGAAATAGCGCTCGCTACTTTTGTTAAATATTGTGTTCTTTTGTACTCTTAAGACGTTTCATATACTTTTTATTTCTAGATGACGTTAACCTTTATCCAGCAAACATTCTGATACAGTGCGTTGAAATGTATAAAATGACTTAAGGATTAAACTTTGATGGTAACTCTCGTGAATCTTTAAAGTTTCAAAGTCTATATGCGTTTCAAATTAAGCTTTCTAATACAAAGTTCGTAATTAGTTGTTTAGTTCTAAAACATCAAATAGTTCATGGTTTAGTTATCATCAAAGCAAATTTAGATCTTTATTCAACTTTGTGTTCATTAATTTTTCACTGAATTCTACCAAACTTAATTTTGAGCAGACTGTCTCACATAAATCAGAATTGTAAGAGCAGTAAATAAATTAAATAAACAGCAGCGACATTTTAAATAACTATTTTTACTGATCGAACTCAGAATGACGGCCAATATTTGCTATTTGCCAGAACCACTTGCGCAAATCATTTGGCTGTTGTATATTTTATTTGCAAATGTAGACTCCCCTAATGGAAAGCTATTGGTGAACTTTGGGGCGTTTGCTTCGGCTCAAACGTCATCAAAAGTGTCAATCACGGATGTTTTCGAATAGCAAAACCGATTATCGGGCGTATTAAGTCGGTTATTGTTATCGACAGACGCCGTCCCGTCCAACAGACCGTGAAGCAGATTAGGGACATCATAATATGCCCATATTTTTGGCGTCAGCTGCATACGTCGCATGCACGTCTACCTTCCTTTTTTCAACAAAATTCTTATTAAATTTCAAATTTTCTACAGCAAAATTGTGGGGCTCTAATAATTTCTTCGAAACGTACTTCACAATTGGGCATGAGTCAGAACGGCATGCGGCATAAGATTTTATTCCGGAAATTGAACAGTTTTTGCACAAAGAGAGGATTAACAAAACGTTTCAATTCACGCGAACTAAATTTAGTTTTTAAACAATGTTCTGTTTTAACAAACAATTCATTGCGCATTCTAAATGTTAAGTTTTATTGTAAAACACTGTTGCCTTTTAAAGTATCAGATTTTAACTATTTTTATTTTATCGAAATTGAAATAGTGTTGTATATTAACTCTAATTTAGATAGAAAAAACTGTTTTGATACAAATTTGGATAAGCTGTAGGAATAAAGTACCTAGGTATTAAGTTAAAATTGTATTTTAAGCAATAATGCGTTCATATACTATTCAGTAGTTAAATTTACTGATAATAATAAACATTACCGTTCATTCAAACACTGTTGGCAACAAGAAAAAGGTTTTTTAGGATTATTGTTCCAAACAAATTATCTACGCCTACTATACTTTTTCCTAGAAATATTTCAAACAAAAGGTCCACAAACTACTTAAATATAAATAATAATAAAACGGTCGGAATTAGTAGCGTGTTGCTAATTACAAGGGTAGGAACTTTCGAACGCCCAACACGGATAAAGGGTTGAATAAGTTTGTGATCATTCTTTGGTGTACGAGTACACCAGCCTGTCATTAGCGGCAACCATGTTTTAGGAAAGTATTCCATATATAATGTACAGACAACGTTAAATAATGTCCTATAAAAGGGTCACGTTTTGCTAAGTACTTTTTAAACGCTTCAGTTTTCATATTTTTGAGTGGCACACACATTTCGTTTGAATGTTTTATTAAATGGATGTTTATTTTGTTACCAAAAACAATATTTTTAAAGCTGTTATTGTATGTTTTACATGTATCACGGATAAAATTGAGTACAGAACTTGATTATGATTTCAATATTCGGATAAAATTCTATTAACTTTTTATGGAGTTCAACGCCGAAATATCCATTTATTTTACTTCTTAGATAAAATTGAACATTGAAACCAAAAGGTAACCGAGTGAGATAAATTCGGCGCGCAAATGTCTGGATATGTTGCCATAAACATTAATCTCAATGTCCAAAGTGTTGCGGTATCACATAAAGTGTATTTCATTAAGTGCAGCGATGGTTAATGATACAAGTTTGAAATTCATTAAGCCCCCAACAAACTGTTTAAGCCCATAATGTTTAATGGAAGCGGTAAATTTAACATTAATATTGCGGTCTAGGATGACCACATCTCCGCTAACCCTACTAAAGCCGCAACACTAATAATAGTAATTTCGATTTGACACCTGTAAACTTAGTCATAATTTAGAGAATTATCGACAACTACCTACCTATGATACGTGTACAATATGTAGTTTATGCGCGCGGCTTCGACTGTGACTTATTCATTTTCTAAACTAATTGTAAAGTTAAGTCAGATTTTTTATTTTTCTTTTACATCCAGGAAAATATTTTGAATTATTGTTCTTTTTTATTTCCTAAATTTACTATTCCATATGTGTAAATGTTACAGAAACCCGCTCAACTGTACTTCATCAGACAAGAACTAGAAACCCAAACCACATTGAACCCAAAAGAGGAAAATTTCCTTGCAAAATTGTGGATACAATTAAAAAGTTGGCGAAGTAAATTAAGGAGTGGAAAAAATAAGTTAACTGTTTCAAGCAATCTGTTTGGAGATTTCCCTTTTTTATAAGGTTTGTTTTCGAGTTCGGAATTTGTTTTTACCAAGTGTCGGTAAAGCCTACTTCAAATGATTCGACACAAATTGTCTGATAAATGAATTTTGTTTATTTATGACTTATTTTTTCTACATAAGTTTTAAACTATTGTCTATGCATTCGGTTCGACTTACAAGATTCACAAGTGAAAATATTAACTACAACTGTATTAAAATCTTCACTCTCGCCGTCACGGGGAGGGCAATGAAACAAAAGACGTATTTTGTCACGCTCACACCCGTTATGTTTACATGTATTTCTTTCTCGCTTCACGTCATGTTCCCTTGAAAGCGTCTCAATGTTGAATGTGTTAGTGATAGGAGTACTTGTCACGCGCTAGTGTGAGTGATTTTGAGTATTTTGTATCGTGGATATCATGATTCACGGATCCGTTAGTCATGTACCTACACTTGCAGGTCCATTCGGAAATACCAAAAATTTCGAAGGAAACTTAATGTTATATGTAATACCATCAGTTAGTAGAGATACTTATAATCGTGTTAAGAAGATCTTATTAGCAGAAAAGTATGTATTTTAGACTGTAATACTCTACAAAGATAATATCATCAATCATCTTCAGATTGTTTTTTATAAGTATAATAGACACAGATTGAGAATTTACCTATCATCACGTAAATCAATAAAAAATATTCAAAAATTACTTACCTCGCCTATGTCTCATGTGATATTTACTCTTGGTAATAGGTGCAGAACAACAAGGTTGTTCGTAGTAAAAGTTATACGAGTTGTCCACATCCGAAGTCTGTTGCACAGCCTGTGAGTGCACGTGCCAACTCACGCCGATCACCAGTAAGACCGTCCATCTCACGACCACAGCCAAAGCACCCATAGTCCGACTATTCATCGGGTACATTGTCAATAACCACAACACTATAACACTAAAAGTCAACTAAGTCTATCCTCTATTCTGTAGACATTCTCTGCAAAAAAAGATACCTAGTTTCAATACTTTGTCATTTAAAAACCCCGCATCAACCATTAATATACTGCGGATTATTCTGTCTGCTATTAGAGTTAAAAGGAAACCGAAAACTTCTGAGGCATTACTCATATAGTAAACTTTATACGCAGTAAGCAGATTACGCCTAGCTTTTAGGCCTAAATTCGGCCTGCCTAAGCGACGGCCTTTGTAGCTAAAGAATCAAAACCCGCAACTGATGCCAAAGTACTAGGCATATTAATAATATTCACGGTTAAAATTGATCGTGAACAACACACTCATATCGTGTTATAAACTTCCAATTAATTTAGATTAGGCGAAAGTAATTAAGCTAGCTATGGTAAATTTTGGTGAAGTGCGTGTAATATTTAACGTTAAAAACGTCGACTGATTAAACCAAGTAGACTTTGGGTTGGTTTTATGTTTTATTTGATAAAATATGAGTTAAGCGTTGTAATAAGATGTATTTTATCATTTCACTTATTAAAATTTATTATACGGATTTCAGAAACACCGTTAACTTAGTTTGTTTTCTCTCAAATTTAACTCAAAAGAAATTTCTGTACATGTGTTTTATTTCACTAACTAAATAGTTCGTAAAAAATATATCCAAACAATTAATACACCTAACAGCATTACTAAAAACTAACATTTGGCAAATAATTGCAAGTCATTGTTCGTACATCAAACAATTCACTTTATCAAAAGACCATGATTTATCGTCGGAACCATCAAACCAGAATCAGAAAGAGCAAACGAAGCAAATATAGCAACAAATGTCACCCGCCAATTGTACCTCGAATAGAAATATAATGAAACCGATAAAGCAAAATTATGGGGAAGGAAAAAAAACATTGCGTACGCCTATTTGACAATAAAAATGACAATTTCGCTTGTTGAGTTTACATTAAAAAAGTAGCATGTTGTGGGGTAGCTTAATGGCTGCAAAGACCATTACAGGAACCGATGGCATTAAGCACACCTCGTGTAATGGAAACCGCATGGCGATATGCAACAGGGGTATATCAACTACCCTTTATTGCGAGTTCGCGGCCAGCATAGAAAATTCTCTGTTTGTTTTATTTTTAAATTGCTGTTCGCTAGATTCGGCACGTAATAGACGTTTAATTACAAGAGTATTTTTTGCACTATAAGCGCTTTTTAAATGGAAGTTTTAAATAGTATGTAAGATTAAATATAGAGACAATTCTGTGAATTTATCTGACTATTACTTTTAATCTGTTAAAAAAGTATAATATTTTTTAGTTCGTGACGTTTTAATTGTACCTATAAAAGAGAGACAAGAGCTTAACAGATAGACTTTTGTGAATTAATCGAGAAAATGTACTATCGTCAATAGATTCATCAATCATGTTTCCACTTCAAGAATAGCGCGTTAAATCTCAAAGCAGATACTCAAATTTTCCACAAACACAATAGATGACAAATCCAACAACATTAAATTTCAAAACACCCACCCGTTACATTTGAAGTTAATCCATTACTTTATTATCAGCGATGATCCGTTATCGCTAGAGTAACCCTTGGAGATGATTACCCCGGGACACCACTGAATAAGTAAATAAATGTCTTCTACTAAATTTAACTCCAATCTTTCTCGGCGACCGTCATGTGACCGATATCTTTCGCTGAATGCGGTCAGGGATCGCTCGTTGAAAGAGTCCAGAGATGAATTAAATAGATAGGGCCCTCAAAAAAGGGACTATGAAAGGGATAGAGACGTGTCGCGCAAGTTGGGTTTATGTTGGGACTGAAACTCGGAACTTAGTTCATCATTCATTATAACCCATCAAATAGTTTATATTACATGTTTTAATGTTTAATCCCCACATTTTAGCGCTGCTGACCTAATAAACCGAAATACAATGACTTCAAAGTTTTTATGACACAAAAAGTACTATGCCATTACGTTATATTCAACACATAGTAAAGTTCTCACCGACTCGTCAAATAGCCTTTGTATCACTAAATTATATGTTAGCGGTGCTTTGAGAGACCGGCTAATAAGAAACTATTATCGTAAATTCCTAGAATAGGAGTGATTAGTTCCGCTCTTTGGTTTCAAACAACCTCAAAATTTAATTTGAATGAATGTAATTTGAAATGACATATTGTATTGCCTTTTTGTATTATTTTCTTTGTTGAAATATGTAACCAAACATGGGTATCAATAGGATATAGAGTTCTATATATTTTATTTATACGAAGCCGTATTATCCTGGGCCTAAATGTTCATGATAATGTACCTTCGGTTAGGGGTTGTCAAACGTACAGGAGGGTTTCAAAAATTTTATTTCGAATGATTAATGATATCGGTTGTACTTATCACATCTCTACGGGTTAAACGCCTGAGCGATTTTTGTTCAATTGACAGTAGATCCTTCGCAGTAAATATTTCAAATCTCCCCCATTTTTAAATAACACTTAAAGGGTATCAACATTAAAACTCATTTCTTATTTTGTTTGGATCCTTTGGGATCAGGACGTATTGTGACATTCATTTGAAATGATAAATGAGTTAGAAGACTTTTAAAGTTTTATAAGGTGGATAGCAATAACTTTCAGTTATTTAAAAAATGAAATTTTGCGACACGCTATCTTAAAATAACGGTCATTTTAGATGTAGCGGAGGCTTCAACTTTCAAGTTAAGAGTGAGTAATAAAATTGGATGAAACGTCGATCATAATCTTAACAAACATGTCTCCAGAGATAAAATTTAAATACAAATATTTAGTTAACGATTCAGTCGTGCGTTAAATAACTTCACAGAAAAAAATTTGAAGCTTCTGTCGTAATCCCATAGCCCCTCGGCCATCGGAACCGGTTCTATAATGATGTCTTCATTACCAGGTGATTCACTACGACTTCGCTCATGCACGTTGATAGGCGACTTTTTATCTCGTAAATTATTATTCTTTCTTTATCTACATCCTGTATCTGAATTCCATTTTTATAATTACTAAAGCGTTACGTCTTTGTCGTTAGCGATTAGGTTTCTAATTTATAATTATTGGGTGTTCAAGAACCAACAGACTGACGATGACGTCGGGAATCTTTGAATGCTATTATCTATGCATCTTTACTCTTTCTTTCCGTACTTTATGTTCCTATAAAATTTTCATTTCGCCAATTTCAATAAAATATTTTCCTAATCTTTTTAAAATTATCAAAATTTTAATTAAAATAAAATTTAAGCACCTCGCCATTTGAGAAATGCTTGAAATTTTCTAAAATATTAAATCTTGTAATTTTATTACTTGGGTTCATTAAGCGGATTTTAATCTCCTTTAATATCTGTCGATCTCGTTTCGCAGTACAATTACACCGTTACTGGCCATTGCACGACAGCGTCTGCTCATTATGAGCGAAGAATGTTAAGAAATTTCATCCGACAACCCATTGAGGCAGCCCTCCCAATTGTATGGAGGTGTTCCAATTGAATGCTGGGTAGGTGGAATGGGGTACGATTATAATGAAATTTCGCCTCGATAAAGACCAGTGAGCCCCGAAACACAATACTTGATGTTTCCTCCTCAACCCGTATCCATGTCACGTCATTAAACCCGGTAAAAATATCTGCCGACACATCTTAGTTAAGTAAATTAACATTTGCTCCCATTACAATTAAAATGGTGTTAACGTTTTTGATGATATTTCGATTTAATTATTTTCTTGTAATGAACGCGAGGCTTTTAATGGTTTGTGCTGAAATGTGATATGAAATGTATGAACGCGGCGTGCCGAGCTCAGCATTCTTTGTAATCTGTTTTGTTATTCGTATGTTCAAAGTTATAATGTATTTAAAGCCTTTTCAGAGATGTTCGTTTTACGTTTAATTTAGTTACATTAAATCAACTTGAAAGGTCGATTGCAGAAGGTTTTCTCTTTATAGTAATTTTTAGTTTAAAACGCTAACACTTAATAGCACCACTGCTGTACAATGAGTCTTTAATATATTTGCTGGTCGTCACCTAAGCCCGAATAAAAGCGAGGCCATTCACGACTCCCAGAGGAACATACTTAAAACTAAACAATAAACTACAATAGTAAATTGTAACTCATTTAAAGGTGAAATTTTCACTTGCACAAAACAATTTCAAATAAAGTTCAAATTATTATGTAACTTGCTAATTATGAGACACTGTACAAACAATTTTAGCATAGAATGAAGTCATGTCTTAAGTTGAAAGCTATAATTTATTACAGTTAATATCTTTATTAAATTTGAGAGTTAATAAATCGTCGCAGCAGGTCGTAAATAACTATTTATGCTAACACGTTTCAACGAAATCATTTTAAACGTCACGACCAAAATTATATTGTAATGCGATGAATTAATATGTTATTTTTTACTTGACCAATAATTTGAACAGATTGCCGGTTTCTTCGTCATGGATCATGTTTGCGGACTCATGACTATAATACCTTAGATTATGAATTAGTATTTAAAACTTATGCTGAGATAAAGAGATACTTTTCAAAGATAATGAATTTCATATTTTATACAGAGATTGTAATATATCAACGTTAAGGATAATAGTTTTTAAACATTAATGTATTTTTTCGTCCGGCGTGGGCTATTTAGATTTATAATAGTTCAGATTAAATATCCATCTATAGGTGTACACGTTAATAGTATTCTTAATGGGACGGAGCAATTAATTTAGTGGGAGTATCAATTTGTTGCGCATATAAATTGGCCTTATTACAGGATTATTGTAGGATTTATTTATTAAAGCTAGTTTCGAACGTCCGAATATACAGAGACATATTATATTACACAAATAGATTATATTGTGATAAATATTTACACGAATTTATGTTTATTTTGTTGGTCACAGGGATTAAAACCTGACATATTTTATAACAAAATTGTGGCTGAAATAAAATACGAATTGGCTTAGTTTACCTAGCAGCCCATAGCCAGTTACGCTCACCGGTCGGTAAACGATCTGTGGGTGAAGCAACCGTTGGCGCGGTCATTCCATAGATGGGTGACCGCATAGTGGTATTTGAACTGGGCGTCTCCGTGCTTCGGAGGGCACGTAAAAAGTCGGTCCCGGTTGTTGTCGATTAAGATAACAGTCGTTAAGCCACGTCAAAGGCCTTCGGGCGGCTTGAACAACTTTGACACTAGGTTGACCACTAACCATACGAAAAGAAGAAAGAAGACCTAGCGGTTTGTATCTAAATGTTGGTATTGTTAAAATACCTGTTCAACATTAACAATGAATCAGACAATTTATGAGACGGCGCGTCATAAATTACTGCGAAACCGAAAAAATACTGTTTGTAGAGAAGTTTAAAAACTACACAAAAACTAAATGGGCTTACATTTTTTTGTACTCATTGTAAAAACTTGCTAAAGTGTGTTATTTAAGAAGATAAATATGACTTAATGTAGCAATGGAGTCGAATGAATAGTACGAATCTATAAGATAATGAGTGTTTTCAGAAGATATTTAAAAAACTTTCAAAAAAATGGATATTAAAAACTAGCTGTCGCTTTCCTGGATAGCAGTAAGAAAATCTCTTGAAAAAATGTTGCTGATTCTGAAAAGAATAAAGTTTGTATTCCGATACAACAAAATTTAAATTTCCCACATAATTTTCTAATAACTTGCATAATCAACGTTTAGTAAATGAGAAGTAAGTAATCCACGAATTGGCTGGCCAAGGGAGATACGCGGCGGACCCAGGAAATACGATGTGAATTATTAATACAATACCGTAACAGAGAATTGTAAGCTCCTTAGGAAGGGAACTGAATAAATATCGGTGAACCCGATAGTACGATTCTAAACATAAATAATAGGACTATTGATAATGTCTTTAGAGATAGTAAAGTTTATGAAGAAACTATAATAGTACGTTTTGTTAAGCTTGCAGCTGTAGATGCAGTTTTTTTTTATAGTTACATACATAACATCACGCCTCTTCCCATAGGGATAGACAGTGACCAAAGGTACGATCCTTCTAAAATTTCCTTTGCCTCACTCCCATCCATACAGGACCGATAATATTATAAAAACATATTTTTTTGTAATTACAGTGCTCAAAAACATACTAAAGTAAAATTAACTAAATTAAGATTTTAGATAAATATATCTCCGTAGGTGTGTCCTCTACATAATTAATTTTTGATGAACTAGACTTCTAAACTCATACAAAGCGCTTCAGTGAATAAAGAAAAGTTCAAATGGAGTCATATTTTATTTTTCTTTTCATATAAATAAACAATTTACGCAGTGAGCACAATACGTTTGTTTTTATATAACGAAATTACTCTTGTACTTTAGTTTTTCATAATTCTACTGTTTCAATTTATTTTATTTGTTTTTAAGATCGACCTTCATTCATTTGGGTGTCGAGAGTTTATTTTCTTGACTCATTTTCTTTCAATTCAATGCTTTGAATTAGATTAAAATTTAACATTCAAGCATTTTAACATTATCGTCATCATAAACCAAATCTTTAGAAAAATACAGATGTTTTAGTCAGAAAACTAGGAGATTAATCTAAAAATATTTACAAAGCACTACTCGTCAAGGCTCACGGTGCAAATATTAATTTATTCAATTAACCGAAACAGATTACTAAGACGAGATTACGCTAGGGCCAACACGATAAGTTATTAATACTGTTCGGTTACATAAACCTCAATTCTAATTAGTTTCTGTTGTACAAAATCAATTAAATGGTACTAACTGAGCTATCGGATCAGACCGCAACCTCAAGAAATGTTCGACTCAAAGGGATGGACAAACATCTATAGAGGCTCATACGAACACAAATTAATATTAAATTCCGCCATAAGTTTGTAAACTCGGTGTTGTTGGTGCCAACTATGGAATTGTATATTTGTATAGCATCAAAGAGATAGGTAATATTGATAAAGGGAGAATAGGTAAAAGTTTGTTAAATCAGACCCTTTTAATAAATTGTTTACTTTTAAAGGATCCTTCTGATTTATGGCAATAATAACAAAAATGAAATTGGTACTATAACTGCTAATTTATTCTGAAGGATGCACAATAAATTTAACAAAATATTGACTCTATCACCGTGATGTACAGTAATAAATTCTTCAATAAAGTTCCGGTGTGAGCATAAAAACGCTTATCGCAAAAATAATTCCTGTTTATATAAACGTTATTATTTTGAATCGTTGTTGGGATATCCCAACAACGATTCATAAACCTAACATAAATGTCAATAGTTTCAATAAATGCTACGTCCGTCCGGCAGCCGGTGGTTCCACTGTATTCTGAGCACGTACAAAATACACGTAAACGTCTGCTTCCCATCTTATTGATACAAATAGAGATATCAATTGTTTAGGACAAGGAGAAACAACAACGTGGCAATGATAGTAATTCTTCTGACGGGATGTGAGGGGCCTTTATGACCACTTTGATATCTGCGGGGTAAACTTTAGTATGTTATGGAATGAGATTTTTACGGACTTCGGGACCGTCGTAATGCTATTGACCTCTTTGATGGTGTCGACCCGGCTCTGAACCGTATTTAAGAGCCGATTGAAATGAGCTCGGCTTAGATAATCATAATTGAGTCAGTGTTTACCTTTCCTTGATTATACATTTCCTTGATAATATTATTTTTATGTCAGACCTATTTTACCTTAATCAGGCTCGGTGACGTGATTGTGAAAATTTAATTAGAAGCTTGGATAAAAGTTATTTTTGTCCCAAGTTTATGTTTAGTTCTATTTTGGCTTTTGTCAGAAAAGAGAGTACCGCAAATTAATGAATCTAAAATTAACAGTATAATCCTAAAATTATGTAAAGAACAATGGCAAAAAAATCACTTATATTTTTTGAGCGTCTTCGAATGTCAATATTACCAATGTACTTTATTAATTATCGTATGAATTTCAGGAATATCATTTTTACCTCTGATAGCGACATTTAATACATTAAACAAAAAGTAAAAAATTGACTATCTAAGAATGATTCTCCATTTCCTTCAGATAAAAAAATGTTGCCATTCGGTACTTTGTTGTAGTAAAGTAGATTTATGTTGTCTTTATCTATTTAATTGTTTAAATAACTAAATAGTCTTCAACGTGAAATATATTGTTATGACAAGTTATTAAAAACAGTGACTAATAAACTAAAAACTTCTTATTTATTTTGCTCATACAAAAATATATTTACAGTCAACAGAGATATTTTAGTAGTATTATCTTTTTAAAGTATATGGCAACTATATTATTATATTGTCTACTTCGGTTCGATTTGATTGTTTGTCGTTGACGTTTGGTGATTTTCGGCATTGGCGTGTTGTTGTGTTTTGCGATTACTATTGCTTTTTTGTACCTATTTTCAAACAACTCTGACTTACTGAGGATATCTGCTCTATTTGTCAACCCTGCATCTCTAACGGATTTCGATTTGGATTCCATCTACATGACTTCTACTGATTCATCATGGACGTTTCCCTTGCTTTTTGGATTTTGTGAACTAGTATAATACTTCTTCAAGTATGGGAAGCCGTGTCAGACAGACTCGAATTATGTGCGTGAATTGTAACATAGAATAGCTTCCGCTGATACCCTGCTTTAGAACAAAATACAAGAGTTGCCACATTGCTGATTAGCTGGGTTTATCCAATAACATATCTCACGAAAATAGGTTGTCCGGTGGATATACATACAATAGGCTGCTGTGCTGACTTTAGTCTGGTACTTAGGATAGCCCAGGCATCAAGATAATGTACCAGCTGAATTTTAAAATGACATGATAATCAGAGATGTGTATGAAAGAAATAAATAATGTATAACCTTTTCATTTTTTTATTTACCTTTGTTGTTACAACCAAGCTGATTTATACTATCTGATTACTTAAATACCCCATAAAACAGTTTGTTTTATAATATATCAGTCTAGTTGTAGGAACAATGACTCAATTAAAATCTGCCGGAGCGTAGTTGGCTACAAATGGTTTAACAGCAGCTATCAGCTCTTTATTAACGCAAAGAATTGGAAATGTAGACATAAGACCCAGAGGTTACCATACGGAAATCTCTGGGTACATATTAGTTTTAGGGCTATACCTGCTCGAAAGGTTAAGGCAGTCTTAACGCAACTTCACTACGATGACGATAGTAATACTACAGGGTGTAATTGACAGCTAACGGTCAATTATAACATTTTAATGATGTGATGATGACATAACCTATAAAAATATAAACTCAAATTACTCAGGATCTCCGGTGCGCCTAATGCACATATTTATATATTTAGAATCAGGAATTAATGCTGCATATTATAACATTTGTTTTATTTGAAGACGCAACATTTTAAAATTAGTGATTATGATGTATGAGATTTTGCCATTGTTCTTTGTTAAAAATCTGGTTTCAAGCTAGACATTCAACTATGTGCCTGTTATAATTTTAATCAAGTAGTAATACGATACATTGGAAATAATACAAAGAAACGATTCCGAGAGTCGAATGCATTCTAGGATTTTGGTCCTAAAATAGTTTGCTATAATTATTCCTAGATTATTAAGAGATGATATTCGATATGATATTTCATACTATGAGTTTGGTGGAATCAATTATGTGCCAGGTATTTCTAAAATTTATAACGAATATTATAGGTACAAGGTACCTAGGTATAATATTTCTTCAGAAACATGGTTTATCTTTCTTTTTTGCTAATCTTTATCCATTTTCTTTAAAGATATGAAGTGAATGATAAATATTCAGGTATATTTGTACTGGCCAGAAAACTTTTTTATTATATTTAGATTCATTTTGGAGGTAATGGAAAATAGTTCATAAGTTAAATACTTCAATTACTTTATTATATAATTATAGTGATTTGTTGTTTTATGGTGTAAAGGAAATATAAAACGTTGTATTTATTTATATTTAAAACTATCATTTACAATATCACTATGACAAAAATGGTAAGGTTAAGAGGTTTGACTCATAAATATAATGTCGTATTTATGACTCTTGAAGAATTTGTGATGAAAGTCCGACTTTTAAATAACATTATTTGGCAAGGATTTACTTTCTTTAAAGTTGAAGTTTAATTTAAAACTAAAAATACATTACTAACGGATAACTAAACTGAGTAAAGTAACTTTAAATTTTCAATTTTAAGCACTACAAATAACCGGTTTTCTTCAAACTTCAGAAAAATATGGTGATCTAGGTAACTTAACTAAAATGTTGAAACGCAGCACATGGATAAAATTTATAATATATTCTGATTTCAGTTATTGATGTTAATTATTTACCTTAACAAAATCAGTAAATAACTTTCAACATTGATATTAAATTAATAAATTGCACTAGGAAATATCATGAAATGGTCATCTACAGAAGTTATTCAAAAGGAAGTCTAGTAATTTTGGCTAGCTAAAGCACCGACAATGATTTGTAAAGGAGAGTTGTCGGCCGACGTTTGCCGTGCGTTTGTGTAGTCTCAGTTCTGAATCTATTTGTGTCCTAAGGTTGTTCAACTCGACAGTCGTACCAAACGAATTTGGTGATATGATTACACAATAACATCCGATGAGATTTATCTATGTTCCATCGGTTTGATTTTATGTTTGTTTAGGCTGATTAGTCAGCTGCTATATTTGTTCAGGGTAATATTTCAAGTCTACTTTATAGTGTTCTATTACTTTGGCCGTTGCTTCATTTGTTTTTTTCAACTTGCAGTAATAAGTTTATGGTAAGTTGGATGTGTTTCTAAAGTTAATGACTTTCGTTATAACCAGTAAGTAGTTTTAAAATGAGTAATGCCTCTGATAATTGAGATAAAGTTGTTGTTAAAAAATACCACGTTCAGAATATTTGTTTGATGATTCCTAAACTTTTAACTAATTTCTTCACAAAATTTATTTGTGTATAAAAGACAAAATAAACCGGAGTTATTTAGATGATGCACAATAGCCTATACACAAGAATACGACGACCAACCTCCTCCGTAGTCCGTTGAACCAAACACGTTGCAGTTTCACAGAAAAAAAAAATAAACAACACACAATATGCTATGAAAGCAAAATCACTTTATTTATCAGCAAACTGTTTATTGTCACCAACTGTAATACAATCTGAGAACTTTCAGAAATAATGTTTTAAAAAACAAGTTTTAGTAGTCGTAGGTTGACGAAGAAGTTGGACGCGAGCGTCCCACACGCGTGCATCTGGCGTGCCGGCCGGCGCAGAACTAGCTCGCTGGTCTCATTCCGTACAAAACTTTTAAGTCATGGAGACGGCAAAGCTATGTCGCGCCTCTACAACTCACGCACACAATCATGCCCGACACCCTATGCACAAACACGAAAGCGAGCTTCCAAGTTCACTAAATAAACGAACACCAACACAAACGTGCACCAACACCGTCTACCCCCTGTTCATGAGACGCCCGAGCGAGACGCGTATATCAACAATGAATTTGAGCGCGCGAGAGCGAGGGAGAGGTCGACACCGCAACAGATGTATATCATTTTACGCAGGTAAGTATTGAAAATGTTGGTGTGTATGAATGAGACGGAGTACAAATTTAGCTTAGGCAAAGCCGGTTGTGCGGGAATGGGACAGGAACTGTTCAAGTCACCCACTGTACATTCCTTCCTGATACCGGCGCGCCGTCGTACCTTTCGATCGTTCAAGTGGCAGATGAAGCTTTTAGGGTTGTCACCTGATCATTATGCAAAGAGGAAAAATAAGTATGTTAATTAGTTACATTTTCGATCCAAAATATTATGTTGCGTTTCAGCCACTTTATGGTAATCGAAACCACTCTTAAAATTTTTGAATGTATTTATCGCATGCACGAATATAAATAAAATTGAATATTAAAAATAAACTTTTTTCGTATCAAAAAATACACCGCAGCTTTTTTATTTTGTAGGAATACCACTCACTGAATAATTTAAGATCAGACAAAGGGTTGCGCTATGAAGATAAGAGAAGAAAATACATAGAGATGGTACAATTTTAGCTTATAAATGATTCAGTTGTGGGAGGTAGCAACCTTACGTCAAGATGTCACAAAGTAGCAGGTAGTGTAGCCAAGTAACGTGTGTTGCAAAATTTTCGGAATGTTTTTTGCATACAACTCCCCGACTACTTTTTGTACATCTCACAATGAAGACATCTGCTTTCACAAAATGCGGTTTTTATACAACAATGTTTTTATTATACAATTTATTTTAATTGAGCATCGCATTATACGTAACAGGGTTTGTTATTTTGACCCCCGTATTTTATCATCAGAAACTAGTTGGTTGTGCTTGCATTGGATTAGTTAACACCTGTTTATTTTTTTCAGAAGGTTTAATAAACACCCTTTTGTGCGCCACATAAATTAGATAAATTATTCGTTAATTATATTTCTGAACTTATAAACTTACAGTTTAAACAGAAACAAGTTCACGTAAGATATTTTTTTTTTGTTAAGAATAACTATTTGCATACTTGAAAATGTACGGATGAAACATGTCATTTTTTACTTACTTTCATCAATCATTTTTGATTGATATATGGAATCGGCCTTAATCAGATTAAAAAATAACACGACTCAACATGTGGTCATTAAAATATACAGTCAATAAGTCGTCATTAATTTCTGCTCTACCTTAATTACTCGTTTTTACATCCTCTCTATTTTATTATACCGATATCCGAACATAATAATTTGTATAATATGGACACAAAATGGGCCATTAAATTGTATCAATAGAATTTTTTTACGTTGTTGGTATTATGTTTCCCAAAAAAGCGAGGGTCCGTGCGGGTATCGGAGAGCGTCAAGCGAAACACTTCTGCGAAACCGGAGCCCCGCTTGGAGGCCTGACGGTAACGCGCCACGACACCGTATCACAACATACAATCCCTTCCCATGTAGCTAACACACAAATTAGTGTAGTATTATGTTCACGCCCTTTATTTTTATACCTTTGTCAAACTTCACGCGAAATGACAGCACGATGGACTCACACGGTATACTCTTACTGTGTTACGTTAAACGCATACGAATCTCAATTTTGTATTCCTTTCGCATCCTAGTTCGTCATCCTAAACAAAATCGACGTAGCGAACGTTTGTAAAACAAAAAATAACACGTGAAATATGACGTGTTTTTGACAGGTTGACGCGGGTACCGTTCGCGCACACTTCATTAGCTTTTCAATTCTTAATCGCAGTGCTGGGAACCCGTGCTTCAACAGACATGCCAATGAATTCTATTTTAGGAGATACATCCAAGTATCAAGAAAAATAGTTTTGAAGTTTTGAAAATGTTGCACAGGATAAACAAACATAAAGAGGAATTTTATTACTGTAGGTAACAGATCTGGTACTCAGAAATCTCTAGATAATAAGAGAATTATGCACTTGCAATATTTCGACGATTTTTCAGAACTAAACAATATAACATTATAAATGTAATAATATCGTCTAACCTTATAGTCTTTTCTCCTTTACTAATAATTCTGTTTTATCATTCGTCATGTTACAGCGAACCATAATAATGTGGAACAAAGGGTTATAACGTGTTGAGTTCAATTCCGTAAATGTTAAACTGAGAACTTGTGAGACAGTGTATTCGACGGTATAACGTTCAATTGTTTTGACATAAGGCGTCGCACAGACTGTGGAAATGGAGTGAAAAGAGGGCCTGTGGCTCCATAAGCGCGAAATAATGACGACGCATTGTAGCTTCGCAAGGATCAAGTAAGTCGCTATTATTTATTTCTTCGAAGGAGCTTCACAATAGCGTACCACGGCTTTGCTGTCAGCGATACAATAAGCAGCTGTTCTCGGTTTATTTTGAACGAGCTGCAGAGTAAGATGTACGCCAGATGACGTAACGTTACCTGCCTTTAAGACATGATAAAAGAAATATGACGTCGACGTCATCTCTCAACTTGTAGTCCTTCGTGCTTATCTTTTGTGTCGGCCAATATTGCGCTCGGAGGCAAGTTTAATGCTACGATGTTAACCATACAATATTTATTATTTTTCAAGAAGCTTCAACAACATTGATGAATGGGGATAACCTACGGCAGTCTGTATCTCCTAGGAAATCTTCTTAAAAGCTCTGTTCATAAAACTATAACAACGAGTAGTTAAATATTTAACTAAACCTAAATATAGGCAGATCTCACTTCACATATCCATGAATTTTTACGCGAGAGCCACGAATTGGAATGTCGCTCAACTGGCCAAAAAGCCAGAAATAGTCAGCGAAGCGACGTCCAGAATATAATAGCAGCAATAACAAAAGTGAGTCGAGCTAACCATTGATTTGGATTTTATGTTAGTCGGACAAAAAAATAAGTGCCATTGTGCTGCATCCGCAAAAGTCTGACCAGTGGCTGTCGCTTGAAAATGCATGTTGTTCGCTATGGTAAGCCCGATGGTATTATTTCTGGGCGACAGGTGAATACTAAGTGAAGTTTTATTGTTCTATGTGCAAGCACTTATCAGCTTTGCACGTACACCAGCTCCAAGTGGATTGTTACGTTTTTGTAACGGATGCAAAAGCGTGTTGCAGTTTTTAAAGTGAAATACTTTGCTTTATGAAACAAATTGATATGTGTGTCGTTTTGTTGGTTGGTAATATCCAGTACATGGTAGATTCTTGACTTAATATTAAAGTATTATGTTAGTAACATTTTGTAATAGAAGGAATACAGAATGAAATTCGACCAATGTTAGTGGCACCGATAAATTCCAGGTAGAATGCCCAAAATTGTGGCTATCGACAATTAGAGGTGTAAAACTAGGTTGCCAAACATAGAGGCCGTTAGATAAAAGCCGAGGCTGAAAACAACTATCTAGAATCCATACAAATAAATAACCCATTCTAAAACCAAACTGAAACCTTTAGAGCAGAGTGGAACACACAACACACTACACAGAACACAGGTCGTCCGATATACGAAGCAATTGCGAAAGTTAGAACGGGGTCACCACTTAATTTACAACAACAAACATTCACTAAACACTGTTATAACAATTGCTGAACAATTTAACAGCGTGGGTGGGCAGTTGGTTCGTATTTCCTACTTAATAAATGTCTGGATGGGGAGGCAAGGTTGGCCTGACACTAACTTGACGCGAGTCTGACACGCCGCCGTTCATCGGCTAAAAATGACGTAGTTGTTCCACTCGACGTTCTCCGCTTAGCAAATTAAATAAGACACCGATGGTATTTCACGTGATTGATATGGGGATACGCTTTTCGGAATCCGCGAAATTATATTTAGAAATTGCTGTTGCTATGGCCGACGGAATAAGATTTTATTAATTTCATGCAAAATGTTAATTACTTACCGACTGGTTAGGTAATACATAAATGGTAGAAAATATACCAGCTTATCAAAAACCGTTTTTTATATTGTAAATAAGGACCAATGAAGTTATTATTGTGCCTACTAGAACTAGGATTCTAAATGTGTGTAGAGTAGAATGTAGAGACTGGTATACAAACGACAAGATTATTTAGTGGTAAATATAGTTTTACTCTGCCTATCATTTGTCGTTACTTAATATCTTATAATAGAGACTTGATAGAACAGCTACTAATAAGCTGAGACTAGAAAATGAGTTCCAGTGCTTTCAGCAGTTCAGTCTCTGAAAAAACTATCCTTGCCAGGTTCCAGACAGTCAAAGTAAAGCCAAGAACATGTTAATGAAGAATCAATCAGGTGTAACAGGGATCGAATTGAGTCCGTTGCTGAGGGTAATCAATCAGGCGTCACTGTTATTGTTGTGATTTGTTGCGGCAGCGGCTCCGGTCCAATCGGCCGGCCCTCCAGTACCCATTAGTTTGATTAGCTCGTCCGTCCCACGCACGCTGATTGTGCGAACGTTTGGCTTTGATTGATTCCTTCAAATGGCACCGTTTCTAGACTACGCTTTATTGGAACGATACATTGTTACGTTCTGATACGATATACTTGGCTTTGACTTACTGCTTCATTGAGTCTGGAATCCTCGGTTTCTCCAAACTAAGTAATATTGAAACATTTTCTTTAGTCGTCTTTATCATTCAAAGTATTTAAACGTTATGATGTTTACAGATAAAAGTAAATATAATACTAACGTTATACTTATACAGATAAATAATATCGTACGTTGGCTTATTTACGTATCTATAAAAGGTAAATACACAGAGCTACTATGTAGAACCTCCATTGCGGTAATATCTACAAGGTAGAACATTCAATATTACAAAAAAACATAAATATTTTTACGAAAAATAAGTACATTGTGTCTACACTTAATTAGAACATATTTGAGTCGGCAAAAGGAAATAAATATTTTCAAAGAAAACATTACGTGGGCGTTCCTTAAACGATGTCTGAGGCGTTTTTGTACACGAAACGTACTGGAAACTTAATAATTCACAAAATTACGTCTGTTGTTGGAAAACTTGAACTTCATAAAGTCTACGATTTAATACTAAAATGTAATTTTAGTTTGTTATACTTATCTTTTAGTTATCGGTTACGGAAACACATTTACCCAATCTCATCCCCTGGGCGTCGTATAAGACGATTAAGCAATTATCGAATGCAGTCCACCTGTCCAGTATTTCACCTAGTCGTGACCATCAATCCCCTTGTCAATTGTGGCCATTAGTTAGATACTGCCTTTAGGAAAATCCTACGAACGTTTTACAAAATACTTGATTCGGAAAAAACTACTTTACTGATAAAACGAAATAGTTAAGTATAGAAAATCTAGTTTTTGTTCCTATGCAAAAATCTGCAAAGCTAAAAATAAATTGCCATGATTTAAAAATATACTTACAATCGTTTCAGTGGTTGTACTGTGAAAACGTTACAGACAGAAAGCCTTTAATGATATAATTAAAGATTAATATGTGTAATACAAAAGGAAAACCAGACTATACAATACTGGATATAAAGAACAAAACATTGACAATATACATACAAAGAAAATAATCACATTAACAGCTGTCCTTTCAAATTGACACCTCTAAGCAGTTTCATTACTAACTAAGCCCATGGGAGTAAAGAATAAGCGACACAAACAGTTTACCGTAACACACAAAATACTCAATGTCAAAGCAAGGTAATGCTCGGACGAAACGAATAAACGTAGGGGTGAAGAAGGAAGAATTGACAAAAACGAATGAATAAAGGTGAGGTCTAGTTTCATATGATGATACAGACTTGCAACTTTTAGTTGCGAGTATCGTGGAAAGTCATCAATGTCGCCGCTGGCAATTCATTACATTAACAAATGATACTTAAAAGTTTAATGTTCGTTTGTTTTTATTGTAGGAGAAATAATTATTTCTGTAGCGCGATGCTTTACAATTGGAACCATCACGTATCGGGAGTTTGACTTTTAAAATGTACAGCCAAAGTAGTTTGTCCGACGTCCGCTAGAGGCGCTGATTAGATTTTTATACAACATTTTTCGGTAGCTGTCGGATGTCGATATTCGGTAGTAGTGAATCGGGCTACTGTAGCTCGATTTTGTACTACTATCGACTACCAGAAACCGGCTAGCTTTCGAGAAATTTTACACGAAAATGTGTGTAGCGCCCCTGCCGGGATCCGTAAAAACTATTTTGGCAGTACACTTTAAATGTCAAACTCTCGATACTCAACAGTACCGACTACAGAGAATTGCGCTCCTGCTACCCATTTTATAAGTAGTACAATAATTGCAGAGAGGGCAACAGAAAGTTGCAAGTCTACGCAGTTTCAGAGGGCCACGTCTGAATGACGATGTCATGTCTATTTGCGTTAAAGGGAGGAGCCTTTTCTTACCTGTGCCGGGAGTGAAAGCATGACGTTGAGGTCCGCATGAATCTTTAAGGCGGGTTCGGGTAAACACTTTTATATTTTTATCTCGTCTCAACCGCTACATGTGAAAGTCATTCCTTGGGAGGGTGTTTTAATTCGCTGGACGGGAAATAACAGGAATTATGTCATTTCCTTTTGAACAACGGGTTATAGAATTTGATATGAGTCATAGTTAGGAAAACTTTAATTATATTGTTATGTTTACAAAACGCATTTTTTTATTCTAGTGACAGATTTAGTATAACATTATAATATAGATAAAAACAATCTACTACCAAATTTTTAACTTCAGCACGTCTTTACAAAACAAAATAATTATGATATTTACATTACAAAGCCAAACAACATCATTAAATCTCCAATCACGACAAAAAGTTTTTGCTTTTCTAGATCAAAAAAGTAAACAGGCGGTTGCTGTTTAATTTTTGGCGAAAGAACTTCGGTGCTAAATTAGTTCCCGTTCAATGCTATACGTGATCGGATTGTATAATTACATTTTTCCCTTTGCGACGGCAGGTTGCGGCCGAGATGCGTATCGTATCGATTGAGGGAGTTTTGCTAAATCGAACTAAGGCCACAACTCACGAAGTGGACCATCAAACTGCAGGAAAAAGGACAAAACAAAATGTATAAAGGAAATTGCTTCCACAAATCCACTCGTATCTTGAACAATAAACGTAGAACGGACCGCCCGCCCTAATAGCAATGAAATCACGAAACCAAAACTGTCTCCCATGTCGGATACTGTTCGATCCGCGACTTAAGAATTTTATAGACTACCCCTCAATTGTCTCAAATGGCCACCGATGATTGAGTTCATGTATTGTTATTGTTTGAACACAAACAAGAAAATTCAAAACAAATAAAATATCGGAACTTGTGAACATGTTTTAAAACTATTTACTTAATAGTCTTTCAGAATCAAAAATCATAACTATAGTATGAATTTAAATATAAAATTCTGATCATACCAGCTAGAAGCACAACAACACAAAAATACAGCGGAAGCTATACAAAATCTCAAACGTTTTCATTTGGGTAAACTATTATTGAGCATATAAATTGAAAAGCTACTTAAGAAACAGGAAACTAATCCAGTTCACAACGTTTGGCCTCTACACTGTACATATTTTGCCGCATTTTATAAGCTTGTTTGTACTGCACAGAGCGCGCAATTTATTTTATTTCTAACAAACGCAATAAAATTTACTTTCTATAACTTTGTACAATATGCAATAACAAAGTTTGCTTTGTAGAACCGCGTACACAATATGCTCTTTTTTTCGCAGTAATAAATATTGTTGTGTTGAAATAAATATGAATTTAGGACCTCTATGTTATTTAGCGTGCCTATATTAATAGTTTTGGTGAACTATGAGTCCATAGACCAAACAATAGAAGTAAGTACTGTTTTTGTTTCATAAAAATAAGTACTAGAATAAAGAGTGATGAGTTGACTACTTATAACGAAAAAAATTAATTATAATTAACTTGATCCACAGAACAAACGAGACCAAAATTTTGTATTTTGTAATGATTTTAATGATGGTGGACTCAAGGCCTAACCCCATTCTCGTTTGGGACGAGACCTTTGCCCAGCAGTGGGACAGTAACGGGTTATACAAAACAAAAAATAATTGTAAAGACAAAACATAATAGGTGTTTTTCAAAAGATTCGAATGCACGTCCGCGTCATACTAAAGCCAAGTACCCATCATACAATGCCTTTCACTGTAATTTTCGTTAAAGCATTATCATTGCAATACCCTTGCGTTTTATTACACTCATAGCGCAGAGCAGTAACCGAGCCTACAATCTTAATAACGAATGCGCCACGTGTTCTTAATATAACTATCTAATAATAATAATTTATTGTATAAAATTACGTTGTTACGCCTTACTATTTATACGGCTATAATGCCTCCCTAATTTACCTTGAGCAATGAGAACGAGCCACGCATCGATGTACATTTTTTATGTTTATCGATCCACTACCCATTGACACTAGCCCAAAGGACAAAATGACACTGAAAGGTTTCGTAGTGATTGAAATTTCTAACAGTTACTCACTTTTTTCCAGAAAATACGAAAAAGAAAGAACTTTTGGCGGCCGTTTCCACTGGATGTAAGAAAAGAAAAGTCTGCGCCAATCAATTTATTTGATGTCCAATGAAAGTAATCAGAATAAGTACTTTTATGACGTTTATGTCACGTCAAATAATATCTTTTGAAGTTATATTATCAAGTTACTTTGCTAACTTTGTGGTAGGAATGTAATTTAGTACTTTATCCTTGTAATCCAGGGATTAAGATTTTGTGGGATTTTTGACACTAACTTTATGAAGAAAGATTATGAGGTGCTTTACCTTTAGAGCTAGTTTTACAGTTTGTAAATAAGCCTCGGATAACCTATCCGATAGTTATACAGACATGATGAAACTGACCAAAGTAATAATGACTCACTTTCTTCACAGGTACTAAAGGTAATTAAAGAGTATTTTTAATATAAGTTAGTTAGTAAGCTAAGGTATGACTAAACAAAGCAATATACCTAAGAAAAGCAATAAATTCACGTCTGCATGCAACGAACACAGTTTACACGTGTTGCCTTGTGTTCTCAGGTACAATCAGACTCCCCGTGGGTCCCGTAAAAGATGACGAATCGATTATAGCACGGATAGCCGGCTGCATACACCTGTGCACTGACATCTTATTGCTAACACGAGCTACATACTGAGTCCCTCGCCACTTAAATGTAAAGCAACGCAATGCTGGTAGCTTGACGTATATACTATTATATATTGATGTTGCAGACTATATTATTATACTATATATACCCGTGCTGCATAGACGGTATACATTAATATATAGGTATTTGAGTTTATATAATACGTGCGACAACAGCCGTCGTTGCATGTATTTTAGTGGTCTAGTTGTATTAATTAAAGGTTTTATGTCATGATCATGAGTGACACATTTTTTTTCCTATATTTATGTAAGCAATAAGAGTCTGAGTTCACACATCTTTGTAAATAAATATTTTTTGGGGATTAAGTTTTTAGTTAAAACATATAAAATGTCACGCATAAGGAAAACGTTAGAGTATAATGGTCGAACGAGAAAACTGTTCAAACCATTAAAACTTTTTATTGATGAATTCATCCGTGCGAGACCGTACACAGAAGGGTAAGATGGCATTGTCGGAACTTTTAGTATTCCACTAAAGTAAAACAATACACTCGCAATAATAAAGTGGTATAAACACATTATAATATTGTAGAAAATTGCCTGTCAGACACACTACACGATGGTCAAAGAATAAAGAAAGAGGTTGGCTTTCAAGTTAAAAAAATACAAAATTTTCTTATTGCATACTTAATTAATTTCTGGACTTTGTGAATATTATACCATCCTTTACTCGGAGTATTTAATATAATAGTAATTTAATGTTGTACAGTCGAGTAACAGTATTATTTAATCTGCTAAAGTTGTTTAACTAGTTGGGAGCTTTGTTTTATTCAGTAAGTTGGTAAATTGACAGACAGATATAACTATAATCGACATAAAGCTATTATTAAGTTAAAATTAGTCGCCATTTTTGGTTATTCGTGGAATAGGTAATTTACTATAGGATAAAATATTGAAGTAAGACACAAGCTATCAGGAGAAAATAGTAATTTTGTTATATCAGTTTACCAGAAGGGCGAGAATCATACCTCGAACTGTTTCATTAAATTGTACAATAATTGTATTTATGAAGAAAGTATACATAAGTAGCTCAATTCTCTACTACTATCGAGTATCGACAACTGGCTGGCTAACGAAAAATTTGTATGAAAATCTGATCAGCGCCTCTAGCGGACGTCGTAGAAACTATTTTGGCTGTACATTTTTAATGTCAAACTCACGATGCGATACAGGAAATCGAAAATAGCTTTCACATAACAAAAAAATATCACACAAAAACGACCTCCAGGTATTAATATTCGCGTATCAATTGTTTTGTTTCTAAACGGCTTTTACACGCAAAAATGATTTTAAAATTCACAAAGCCCAAATTCTATTACAAGTTGAAACTCCAAATTCAATACAAAGCCGTTCAATTCAATGTAACAGAATACAAATTTCAACTAAGGTTAATCGTACGTACCGATTCGATAATCTATTTAACTTGCCTTTCTATTCAAAGGGAACTTAGTTACCACTTTAGGAAATTGTTGCCTAACTTATACGTCAGAAGTCTACGAATAAGTTTATGACTAGTCTTCTCTCATGTATGTCGCAGATATGTAATGGAATCAAGAACATCACAAAAGCCATTGTTAATCGCTTCTGTTTTATCTTTACCTAGAACTTCTAATTAAGTAGATAGTAAAGTTTGACTGCCTCCGTGGCGCAGTGGTTTAGGTTGCCACGCCGCTAGCATTGCATCGGAAGGTCGTGGGTTCGATTTGTCCAAATAATAATCTCGAGTGGGAATCGAACCCACAAATAACTGTTTCGGGTCTGGTTCGTTGTTTGTATCTTTGTAAAAGTCTCCGCGACACAAGAGCAATTCTTAGTGCGGGAGACGTCTAAAAAAAGCCACTAATGTAAACAAAATAATTATGTGATTATCATTATTTGGTTCATATTGTAGAAATCTAAGCAACTTCGCTCGAATTACCTACAATGTTCCAAGTAATGAGTTTTAACACATTTTTTATTAGTTTCTATAGAACCCAAATTCCACTGAGACCTAGTTGACTATATTTTCACGTCAAAAAGCAAAAGCTTGAAAAAGTCATTAAATATTCACGTAAAGTAATCGAATTGAATCGTACTTTCTTGAAAACTCCTAAGGTTCAATCACCTTGACCTTCGATCAAAGATACGATCGTAAGTTGTAATTTTATTTTGTCCCGGATAAAACCGGGTTTGCATCGAAATCTAAGATATTGTATCACTGGACTATCGATATGCCAAATTTCGTAAAAGGCCGCTAGGATTTTGATGAAATCCCCAATTTCATCATATCTCTGCGACAGGTATATTATGTACTACATAGAGACGAATTGCTTTTGAGTTAGATATCCTAAAGCAACAACTAGTAATGAAAACCAAGTAAGGTTTCCTCCCTTACGACCTCTGGGTTCAGTGATCGTGGTCAACTTTGATTTAGTGTGGTTGTTCAATTATAATTTGATTTAAGTGTTAAACTAAATGTTCTGTGAGTGGATGTGGAGACGCTTAACTGTAATTTATAGGATAAGTGATTTTGGTAAACCTAATACACAGTATAGGATGATTGCTTGCGATATAAATAAACTAAACAATACCAAACGTTTTTGATCCTTAACCTATAACAGAGAAGAGACAAGAGAAGAAAGTAAGAGTGTAAAAAAGCCTGACATAGATTTCGTACATTTTCGTTTTCAGAACAAGATACTAACTTACATACAGAGATCTTTTAAAACTATCATAGAATGATGGCTATTGTAAATTTATTTATATAGGTATTAAATAGGCTTAAACTAAATCCTTCCAATCGAAACTTCACAAACTTGGCCGTCAATGACAAGACATTAAAGTGAGCTCCTAAGACGGAACCGGCTTTAAGTGAAATTATTATTCTGTCGCAAATTATAATTAATCCGAGAAGTGAGAAAATGATATCCTAAAACAAAAAGCTGACAGTGGTTTTGTTGGACGGGCGAAGTGTCAAAGTTAAATTGAATATTACAGGGAGTGATCTCAGGCAGACGAAGTTTCGTCGGGTCGTGCTGAGTAGTTAATCCAATGCCACAATTCACTTCAAGTTATTCTGGAACAATTGGCTGTTACTTGCATTGCTTATTCATTGTTAATCGAACGCTCCCACTGTTTATGTTATCCTGGTAAAGTGAAATGTATTGACACTACACTGTAGTGTATTGTCGATACCGTATTTTTTAACGAATTATGTTTTAGACTTCGCTGATAACATTGTCTGCTGAAGCATACCGACAAGTGGATTATAATTTTTAACATAAACACAGATCTCATAATTAAAACCTCTTACTTTAGTTGTTAATTAACACAATTTTCATTTTATTTATTTACCTTTTTTCAAAAAGCAGAATAATTGCTAATTTTGCTGAAAGACTACAAAATCTTCAACAAAATTAATGTAGTACCCCAGTATTTCGGCGTCAACATCTCCGTGCGCGTTGACACGACTGGGTATTGAGAGGCCCGTCGGCTCCCTAATAGCCTAGATCGAAGATACGGTATCTTGAAGCCACTCACGTCGCCCCGCTGCCCGCAGTAAGCCATGGAACTACACAGAGATTGTTTGCGGTTGCTACCAATAGCCAATAACGCCATCCAAGTGAAAACGAAGAGGCAAATGATTTTGATCTTTGATTCAGATTTTATTAGGGATGAAGGAATATTTTAAGTAATTTGAATGAGTGGGAACGTCAGTGATATTGTTGGGATAATGTTGAAATTGTACTGAGTATGACTTATTTTTTATGAAGCTGTTATAATAATTCCTAATAATACACCTTACTTATCTACCTACTATACTGTAAAAAAACTTAAAGGTTATGCTAACTAAAAATATATGATAGATGATCAAAAATCTCAAATTTGTTTATAAGCGAAAAAGATTTTCCCGTCTCCAGTTGTGCTTTAAATGGGTTTAACATTTCCATAATCCAAGCGTCATTTCTTAGTAAATAATGGAAAAATGTGAACGAACTTAGTACTCTTGAGAATTAAACCATCAAAACAGCTTTTTTTTCTGTTTTTTCATCTCGACCTGATTTCACCTTTCGTACTGAATCCAATCCTTTCATGCGGAGAAATAGAAAACAAAAATCCTCTTTTTCGTGAACCGTACGTGTTTCCCAAAATTGTAATCCGTAAGTCTGTTTTCGTTGAAGAAACGCCAAAAGTGTAAAATAGTCCACAATTTTAAGCCTCTAAAATTAATTCTGAGATTCAATGTTATTTAACAGCTTTATGTTATTTAACAATTCGTCAAAATTAAGCTTGTTGTACTCATTTTTATGGTTTAGTTTTGTTACATAAACTAGTAGTGTAATTATTAATATTGTATTTAAATCTAAAGTGCTACAACAAAACTCCAAGTGGCTATAACAAAACTCGTCATTACTTTTGCTATAAATAGTGTAAAACAAATACCATTGAAAACAAAACTAGCGACAAATGCACTCTAGTGCATGCCGCCTACTCACAAAACGATGCCGATGACCACCTACACAATCAATTAGTTTAAATCGATTAGTCTTTTAATAAACACTCTTGCAATTTCGATCAACAAAGTTGCGTTCACCGGTCGGTAAACAATCAGTGGGTGAAGCAACCCTTGCCGCGGTCAATCTATAGACGGGTGACCGCGTAGTGTTATCGAAACTGAGCGTCTACGTGTCTCGGAGGGCGCGTAAATAGTCGGTCCCGGTTATTGTCTACTAAGATAACAGTTGTTAAGCCATGACAAAGGCCTTTCGGGCGACTTGAACAACTTTGACACTAGGTTGACCACTAACCATTCGACAATAGAAATCAACCAATACAAAACAATTGGCGTAATCGCTATCCAATTTGTGCAAGCTCTATAAAAGTTGAATAAGACGCGGTATCATAGATTAAATAATCGGCGGTTGATTCCGCAGGCCGGCCACGTCCAATTAGGGTCGCGGTCCCGGGAGACATGGGATCATATCGTGAGAGCTCGCCTACACACGTATGACGCATTACGTGTGAGTATACGATGAATTTTTCCACTTTAGAATCTATTTGCTGTAGTGAAAATAACCTATTTTTTAATTTTGGTTTTGATTAGATTAGGTACCACAATCGGGGACAGTATAACAGTTTTTTAAGAGATTAAATATGACGTATCAAATACCTTACAATTGTCTGGGTTATATGCAGAATGCATCATTGTTATTCCAAAACAATAAAAAGTAAGCTATTTTCTAGACTCTCAGAATGAAAACATGAAAACAAAATCCTGTACGTGTACATAGCACCTACTTAATCGAAACTTTGCCTCGTCAAATATTATTTTAACACAATTTATATTCACAGTTAAAGTTCTAAGTAATATTATATTAATATTGCGCAAAATAAGACGTCAAGTGGTATTACCAACTTTACATAGGCAAGCTTTACATATTTATCTCTTCCAAAACTAATGAATACATAAACAAACGAACGGAGAACTCCTTTGTTGACTTTTGAAGAGACTTTTCCATAAACACGGCAAAGTATTTGGAACGTAAAAGTGGGTAACGTGGGTCCCGACTCGAGACCAAATTCAAAGTGACAGGATTACTTGAACATTTCGAACTGTACGGAGTAAAGAGCTTTGCACTCCTTTCCTCCGTCACTCGCCTGCTTGGCTGGCATAAACTCCAAAACCTAATGTTCCACTGTAATACAGGGCTGAGGAATTCTAGAACTAATCGAAAAATGAATAAGTTTGTAGACACTTTCATTTTATAGAAAAAAATTTGGAAATATTTTTTTCATTGCTTTTCAGATTACTTATAATGTAAACAAATAAACGCAAAGCCTTTAATTGTTATTCATAAGTAAAATAAACGTACTTTTTATCGATATGCTAAGCAGACGAAGCTTGGGGGGTAAGGTAAAAATCGAAAAACCAAAGCTTTTCTACAGTGCGTACCTATCAGTGTCAAAAATTGTGCAGTAAAATGTTAACATAATGTTAGGCACTGGCAGTATCAGCGGTTTCCTTGTGGGGGGAAATATCGCAAAAATTAATTAACATTGCTCGTCGTACTTATGGCTGTGAATTAGTATTCGGCTATTATGAGTCGGAGGGTCGCTGAATTGTATGCAAAGCTTAAAAGTAAACGTCGAAATCGTTGCTTACATTTAAAATCATTTAAAAATCAAAGCGGGCATTGCAGCGCCCCTCTCGTTACGAAACTCATTACAAGACGCCAAATAAGAAGTCGTAAAGTAACCTTTCTTCAGCGGCCATTACGCTATGCCAAATGATATTTTGTCTCCTCACCTAGGGTCGTTTACATGGGGCGCGCGGGTCTCACTGCAAACACGAGCCGAATTTAATCTCTGCGCTTCTTTATCTCCGACCCAATGAGAAGAAAACTTTATTTTGTGCGTAAACAAGGGTAATCGGCTCCTTTTTCCACACAGACGGGTACGTTGCGAATGATATTGAACGGTCAGGTGGTGTTGTCTAGAATACGTTAAGAGATCAGAGTAGCCCCTTGCGGCCCTCCGAGGGTAACCACAAATCGAATAAATCGCCTAATGTGGACACAGACCGCTATTGATTTACGTGATCGTAAATATTAACAGAATGCACCCCTATTACTGTGGTTAGTTTTGCAGCGTGAACTGTTTTAGAGTAAACAATATTCGCCGGTTCTGATTGGTCAGTACTTTGCGCTGTTAACCAGACAACGTGTTGGCATAACGGCGAATAATATAGAGAAATGAGCAGACAATTATTGCTTTATTTAAACACCAAATCTATTGTACATTTCATATTCAGAAAGAGCAATAAAAAAATAATGAGACAAGGAAAACAGTCTGAATCTTTTAAGAAGTATCACGTTGGCGCCGCCTACTTGGAAAAACATAAGACGCTCAACGCTCATAATAATACTATTATATCCTGTTTCACGAATACGAGAACAGAAAAAAATAAATTCATCCAAAGTACATTTCATAAGTCTTCACTAACAACGTGATAATATTACACGAAACAAGGAAAATATCGTGTATCAGAAATCGCATGTACTATATTGCGTTACGTTATTATACCTTTAGTTTGGGTGTACTACCCAAAAATTCTATCTTCTATATTGACCCACTAGAAGTAAATATCAAATAACATCTTGCTGCTAAACACTGGCTTCTCTGAGCAAGGGTTTATCCTATACTATACGAATAGAGTAAATTAGGGTCTTTGGCAATACAAATATTTCCATCGGTACCAACTGGTAACAGAAACTCGATAATAAAATGGCTAGATAATTTTTAATAGTTATTAATAATTATATTATAGGAAAATAAAATACATCAGGAAAAATAAAATAAAAAAAAAATTCTCGAAATAAAATTAGTTCAATCATATAATTCCATAGTGATGAAACCGGTAAAAAAGTAGATACAGAATTTTATTGTATGAAAATAAGTAATATTATAAAACCTTTATGGGAAAGGGGCTATCAATCGAATACTTTTGCCATCAAAAATATGCAAAACAGCTTACGCGCCTTAAAGCGTACTCTGTGAAAAATCCACCTCATATTTTCTATTTTATAGCATCGCTTTTGGCAAAACAGATGTTTTCACATCGAGGATTTGAGATTAACATCGTGTTTTTCCTTTTGTTGACGGCCACGATGCCGATGGCGCGATCGGCCGGAGATTTTGCGAGAATCGATTCACGGAGATATGAATGTGATTATTCAAATATTATGAGATTTGTACTAAATACGAATATGACAAAGTCAATATGTGCATTGTGTTATGTTTTTCCGGAATCTGGGATATCGGAAGATCTCGATATTATCTTTACGAGTAAATAAACAATAATGTTAAGAAAAACATTGATAAAAGAGATTGCATGAATTTACAGAACGACATAGAAATAAAAAATCAGAGCATGGAAACAATTTAAATGTATCCAGATATCATCGATAATATCAATTCAAAAGCTTTTAATATTCAAAATCTAATAAAACCGTTGTAATCGATACCGAATCATAAAATAGACTATTAAAAGCATTGACCAACAACAAAAAATAAGGCAAATAAAGCGATACATCGATGCTTCTTGATTTCTCGGCGCTTAATACAAAACTGGTTTGCATATCGATGTTTAAACGTTTTATATGCGACGTTATTTCGATGAAGGTATTACGTGATCCCGTTTGAAGCATTTTATTGAATATCGGAAACGTATTTGGGGTTGAAATGAGATCTTTTCGTATTGTTTTTAGACGCTCTTTATCTCCCCGAGTTTGACAGTGATTTATTTTGTGTCTCTTTGATGCTACAATCACATTATTGCTCAATATAGTTTCTTTGACGTGTGCATCACCAATATCGATGTTAGTAAAACGCTGAACTGTCTATTTTCACGCTAAATATATTCAAATTGCTTTATATTTCGCTTGCGGCAGGTATGGTTGCATAATATCTAAAAGTGATAAAAGTTTTTAGCATTTTTGACGCGGTTTATTAACCGATAGTATTCCATTAGAACCAAGAAATTTCATTAACCTTATACAAAAGTTTGAAGATAAAACTTTGGTGATTTAGGATACTGTCACCTTGTAAATTTTTCGAGTCATAGCAATCGCTAATAGCAGTCTGCTAAGTGGCTATTATCAAGAATTCTCATTTGACAAAGACCATTATCATCTACGACCTGCGACAAGCCGTTACATTATAACTGTAATACATCGCACAAACTCAATAACTCTCTATTACTTCAAATTACACGAAATTACAACGTCACCTTACACATATTGCCTTCATTACAGCAGCTCCGTAAGTCGTAGTAAAACACGTATTACTTCTAATCTCACTAATTAACTTGCGTAGACGTCCACAGCAAATAAGAGAAGCTATTTAGTTGTTATTGTGCGACAGACAATAATACTAAGTTGTGTAAAAGACGTTAATCATCCCAGCCAGGCTACCCCAGGGAGCTCTTTACACAGATTTCGTCCTTCATTTCCTTGGGAACATTTACTCTTTCCGACTCCTCAGTAAGTCTCATGTTATCAGACAATGACGTTTCTGCCAGAAATGATAAAACGTTTCTCGTCTAAGTATATTAAGTGAAAAAATAAATTGTTTTTTTTTCGGTTTTAATTTAGAGGAAGAATTATTATTCTTATCTTCGCGCTCGTTTTCCCTTAAGGATAGGATACCAAATCCTTAATATTTCTTTGTCTTTGTGTGGGTTGCAGTTCAATGCATACCTAATTGTAAGGAAAATACTCCGCAGAATAATAAATGGATTACGAATATTACTTGATTCTTCAAAAGAGTTCGTAGGCCTTAGCCTACTATCAAATATACCTATTTTTAACATTTAACTATTACTTAGGCCGTATTTGCGTGGGATAAACACTTACTCGGAAGATCCTTTTGTACGTCATGATTTATAATATTAGCTTACGCCTACATTTTGATATGTTGGATCGAATTAAAAGGTTTTTATCTCACAAATGACGTTTTTCTTCAATATTATTTTCGTCTTAATTTGACAGTACCAGCTGCTGTTAAGAGGTATCAGTTACGATCCGGCCTGACGTCATAGATACATATTTTTAACACTTCTACGCTGCGCAACGAGAAGAAAATCGTTTCATATATGGTTTTTACAATCATATCAGATAAGTTAGAACAAAGTGGTCATTAAAGTATCAGCAATTAATTGTAAGAAGTGCTAAATATTAAGTCGGGGAAAAAGTCTAGTATGTATAAACTTGTATTATAATAAAATCTTTTCTATACACAAAAAAGCTCGATATTTGGGTACCTTACGAGCTCACTGAAAGAAACCTTATGAACCGTGTACTCATTTGTGATTCTTGAAGCTAAAGAGATTTTTTATTGACTTCAAAAAAAGGAGGAGGTTCTCAATTCGTCGCGATATTTTATTACAAGTGCATACATACTATAATGCGAAAAGATTTTTTCCCCGACCTAATATTTTGTTAAAAACTACATATTCTATCTCTATCAAGTAGTTGTCATCATGCCGCGTCAAACCGTCCACAGCATAAAATTTAAGCCAATATTTTTCATCGCGTATAGTTTTGTTGTAGGCGCAGTCCATTTGACTAGTTAGTTACTGCAGTTACGGTCATGTCACTGTCGTCAATCGAGCATGGAGCGCGCGTCATTTGTTTTAGTGTCACAAATCGACGCCGCCGTACAAGGACCCTCGGTAAACAAAAACAGAGTGTTTCTAAACAAAAATTCTGTGTATTTTCCAAATAGGAAAAGTATTGAATGACTGTTGTCTTTTTTATGGTGAAATATTTTCATAAAAATAAATTGTAAGAAATGTTATGAATACAATGAATTTCAATTTTAATATGATACTTTTTTAATGTCGTGCTTACAAAATGAACAATATTTGCTTCTATTTTGTGCACGTAAAGATGTCAGTCTAAAACAATAGATACAAAATAAAGTAATTACTAAACTTCGGTCGCAAACATCAAATCAACGTTCTTACACTACGTTTACTACTAAAGTGTAACTTTGTATTCATAGCGAGTGTCCAAATTAAGGCGAGCAGAAGTGAAGTGGCCGTATCTTTTACGCGAACACTCAATATCAACTTAAAACAATGTAAGCAAAATGTGAAAGCGAAGCATGAAATTGCCCAGAACAGTACAAATGTAATTAAACTTAACCGTTAAACTCAGGCATTGTCGTAAAAGTTAAGTAAAAGCCCACAGAATCTTTGTTAGATTTACGTTTTATGATTCGCAAAAGAAAGGAGCCGAGAATAATTTAATAATGCTAAGTAATGATAAAATTAACGGTATCAAGATTTCTTCTTTCGAAGCAACGGCCGAAATTAATAGAAGGTCGATTTGGACGTTCTTGATTTGTTCTAATATTAAATATCAAAAGATGTAAAACATTAATATAAGTCATTAGAATTAAAAGCATTAGCAGACTTGATTACATCTTCGCAAAAGTCGGTCCTCAAACGTAAATTTAAACCTGAAAAGAGATACTTGAAATACCAGTTTTATCGAAAGACATGCTAAAGTTAGAGCACTAAACAATATTGTCTCGCAATATTTTGGAGGCAATATCGTGTACAAGGGAGCAGCCTGTATCTCGGATGCGGGCAGCATAAAACGGCGTGCCGTGTCCGGCATGAGTCCCGGCCATTCGTCGCCGACATGTTACCATCTATACTTTTAATTGGCAGCCGTAGATCTACCGCTGCAGGCGCCAGACATGCTGATGTGTGGGACAAGTTCATACGGGGCTGTGCATCATCGTGATGCATGTGGCTTTGTTCTATACGAAGATATGGGTCATATGGCTTGCGGCACTGTTCGGATGTATGGAACAGCCCACAAAATGACAATGCGGTTGTGTATTTGTCATAGTCAACGTTGTTTTGTGATGTTTCAAAACTTGGTACTCACTTCTCGTTTGTAGCAAAGGTATTTATTGTATGTGACACAATTCTAAATCGGTTAACAGAAATGTGTCATGTACCTTTGTCGTTGTAAATTTATACAAAGTTTTGTTTAAAATACAGTTTTATATTCGTTTAATATTATTGTAAACAGAAGAATCATAATGAGTAATTTTGGACAGTCCATGCCAATATTGCATCAAAATGATTAATGGCAAAATTCGGTGCTAGAAAATAGATCATACTTTTACGACCTGGGTGTTAAAATTAATCATTTTCAGAGCGACAGCGTATCTTTTTAAAATAGTAACATCTAATATAAAAAGAGATCAAAAAAAATTATATATTAAATAGACGAACACGCTCTATTAAAAGATTTTCCCCTGGACCACACGCCACTGCGGTTCTCTGTTCGAAATTGGGCGTATTTGATTCGTTTTGTAACGGTCCGAGTGAGCGGCCATTACAATATGCAAGACGAACACGACGATCGCACAATCAAGTTTCTACTTAATGAACTTCCTTTTATCAAGCGCTTTTAAGGCGAGAATTCGGTGCAATTGTTCTGATTGCCATTGCCCTTTTCATCAGACTGGTTTAAGGGACAAGTCCATCAGAATTGGTGCAATATTGAAACACTGATTAGTATGCGAGACGTGCACAATTTACTGACTGCGAAGAAGGACATTCACCACTCGTCCAACAGTACATAAAAACAAATATGCAGTATCAAGCACTCAAGCGCATTTCCACGTTTTTTAATTTGACTGTTTGATGCTCGTAAAACCCATTCAAAACGTTAAGACTAAACAAATGACACCGAATACCTCATGGGCTTGCACTGAAAATGCAATATAAACGCACACATACACACATGAACACACGTACATTGACACGTTGTTTGTTTGTGTAAATCAATAAAGAATTTTATGTGCAAACGTTTTTCTGCTCCTGTAATTACCTGAAACACTGCAAAAAGAATGCGTCTTCGTGTTTTATATGCCGACTGCGAGCTCTTAATTGTACCTTTGTTTCGTGACTTGCTTTCTGAGTTGTTTATAGGTCGGTCTCGTTATTTACTTGATTACTTCTAGTTCTTTATACATTCATATTCGAAAATTACACTCTAAAAATTACTCAAACCAAGTTTTCGGAATCCAACGGCTAAATTGCATGCAAGGTTATATATTTGTTTAGATGCTCACAATTTGGGGTGAAAAATCTGTCATTTACAAACACTGAATAATGAACTGGAACTCTCGAGTTTTAATTATTACCGTGATTTACTGTCAGTGAAAACCCAACAACGAGGAACAATTCCGAATCCATTCAATTATTCAAACTTTTAATTAATATTAATAGGAGCTCTCACTTTCAAAAGAAAGAATACTGAAGGCACAGATAAAAACTCCTTAGAAATCCGCGTTACCCGCAGCTGTGGACTGTAAATTAATGCGAAAACAATAAAGCGTCGCGGCGGCACAGTCCGAAAATAGACAGCCAAGAGCTACGAATAAAAATTAATTCCAAATGGTTATTAGTGCCCGCGAACAAAAGTAGGTTGGATGTTGCCCTGGTGTGGGTGAGCTACTCCGTAATAAACGTCACGACAAGAGAGATAGGAAATTAAACGAAACTAAAGAGAAGTCGGTCGTGCCAACATCTGGGGGAGGAACTTTAGGGGAACTCACGGTTCGGTCTAAAAAAAACTAAATTAAGACTCGCCACCCGATTCTGTTTACACTCTGTGAGCGACAGGTTAGGACCTCCTTTGTTTTTATGTGCATTTCTTCTGATGCAGTTTTCTAAATTAGAAGTGTTTCAAACTAATTTTGTAGGATTTTTTGCTTTCTTTCTAAAAACTGTCGTGAAAGTTCTAATTAGAAACGTAAATTATGTAGTACTGCTGAAATTCATTTACGAAAATAATGGTTATGAGTTGAGTAAAGTATTAGTTTAGGTTTGAAATGGACTTACCTTTAGGCAGGGGCTCAATGACAACTTTGACGGCGTGGACAGCTCCTAATCCTGCGAAGATCCATAGTAGAGCCATTGCGCTCCGTGTTGCACGCATCAACTCGTCCATTTTGGTTCAGTTCAGTCTATGCGTTCCATGTCGCAGACGTAACCTGTGAATAATAGAGAGAAGTTAATGCTCTACTCTCATTGGATCGATTTAGACTTGGCATTTGAGTGATGAATGATATTATGAACCTAGCTCTTTCAAAGTCATTACAAGTTAAAAAGTTACTGATATTATATAGTCGACCAAAAACGCCCAAGAATTTAACTTTTTTAACATAAAGCATACGTGAGGAAAATATTGTTTTCCACTTTGACTTTGTTCACAAACACAAAGCGAACCTAAACCACTTTTACCTCGATCGTATTTTTGACAAATCGAATGATATACGAATGCGAATAGGCAACGAAATAAAACATTATCGCATCAAAGGCGGTATCAGCCACAGTTCAATGTAATATTGACAAGATCCAATCCAACTCGCAAATCCAATCCTTCAACTTTTGAAGTGAGTTCGCCTAATATCTAGCGCCTTTGCATTTATGAATAATAACTGGAAAAAGTTAAACTCACAAATCCTACTCCATCTGAATATTGTACGATTCCAAAGATAACGCGCCAAAGGAAAGCGGATTCTCCCTTTTTTATAAAAAATGCCACGGTGTTTATTCTTCAACGACAAAGTTTGTAAGGTGGATTAAAATTGTTATGAACCTAGATGGAGTTTTATATCTTTGCGGATTTATTACAGAATTTTAGATTAACCTCCTTTGTGTTATGCGAGTTGAATCAATGTTAGGATAGGTAAGAGGATCGCCTACGCGTCTTTGTACAATATTGTACTTGGTCCATCCATCCTCTAGTGGTTTTATAGTTGGAATATTTTATGTAAAATTCGTACTGTGTCCTTGTTATGTTCTGCTTTGATCATGTCATGTAGACGTCTAGTCGGCTACATTTTAACAATGGATTTAGTTGGCCTGGCTTAGGACGTGGGTTTGCAAAATACCTATTTCAAAAGGATTAGGTAAGTGATATTCACGTAAAAAGTACATATCAAAACGTAAGTCACTAGACATAGAATAGTTTTACATGTTTTAACTAAAGCACTGCTCAAATTGCATACTTTGTGTGTGACAAATACAGTTAATTTATAAAACTGAATATTGGCTGGAGTACATACGAAATTGAACGGTCATCATACCATCAACACTTTGTCAAACTTTTATGTCACACGTAGTGTAGCCACGATGAAACGAACGTGTGCAGTTGTAAAGCTTCACAGAACTGTCTGTGCCTCGTTCACACTATCGTTTTCAGGGAAAAGCAATTCAGTATCAGTTTTTTTATTTGAACGCCGTAAACTGAACGCTCTGGTCGTCCTTTCTGTTCAAAGATTTCGATTAACTGTCACGTCGTCTGACGCCATTTTGCCGACGTATGTAAATTAATCCATTTGATATGTGAAACTTAGAGCAGTCCTAATGGATCTATTTGAGAGACTCGGCTTTTTGAAAATACAGGGTAAAAGAAAAAAAAAATCTAAAACGTAGGCGTATTAGATGCCAAACATCAATTAAGTTAAAAAGAAATAATTAAGCATCTAAAAAATAAAATAAATTCGTTAGAAAGCTTTGACCAAGTAACTTACATAAGTAATTTTTTTTACAAAGTAAAATGTTTGACTGTTTTTTTAAACAGGCCTAAGTAAACAGACTCGATTCTAATGAGTCACTCTAACAGCAATGTAAATTTATCTTTCTTTTAGCCATATTTTATCAAAGGTGTATTTGCATTGATGATGACATTACACGAATAGCTTCATTATCTCACAAAGTAGATATTGCTCTCAACAAAAAGCAATTAGGCACTGATTTCAGATGTTCTTTTTACTTTTATTGTGACAGTAAAGAGACAAATAAAATGAAATAACTAATTAAAATAATAATAAACACAAAAGATAATTAAAAAGATTTTTAAAGCTATAAACACAATTGATTAACATTAAGGTTTGGACAATTGCCACTCAAAAGCGTTTGTTTTCCACCAAATCGTATAGTAAACTGACGATTGTTTTGCCGACGAAAATCTTTTTTGGTATCTCTTTTATTTTTACATAAAAATACATTGACGCTACCCATTCAACATTTAAAAAAATTGTCTATTCTATATTACAGATCCCTATAATCATCCAATTATCGATATGATAGATGAAAGGCTTAAATAATAAAAAGACTGAGAAATTACACGATAATATTATTTTTATCCAAAAAATATTGAGTCCCAGTTGCTTCAAATTAAAGAAAACTTCATTACTTTTTAAATTCTGTCAAAAATATGAGCCTTTTAAAAAATCTGATCAACATATCTTATCTTAAAGTCGTGTCATTAAATACTATTACGCAATTTAAATGAAGATTGATATTTATTAAAATTATATTCATATAGTTTTAGAGTTCTTTAAATTAATAATTTAATGCAATAACTTTTTGTATAAAGTGTAGCACTTATGAATAATTGAATTATTTGTAAAATTAAACTAATGTAAATACGTAATTATTTATGCTTTAAGCAGAACAGAGCATATATTTTTTTTCTTAACAATGACATCTCAGTGTATAAGTTAATTTAATTATTTGTTAATTAAACGTTTTATATGACTTTGTGTGCAGTATTTAAATGAAAAATTATAAAATAAAATATATTAAGAAGTTTGTGGTAGAGAACCTGCAAAATATCAGAATCAGACAAACTATTTGTTTTTAATAAGCACACTACACGTTTCACCGTAGTCTAAGCAATCAAAACCTCAAAAATCGGTATTAACTCAACCCTTTGTGCACACGAAACAGAAAGCAAAATTAAGCAAATGCATACATATAGAGACGCAGTAATAATAGATGGTTGTTTGTAATTGTGCTCGAGTAAGCTGCTGTAATTGCAATGTGAATCATTAGTACGACTGAAAGAGAACAACGATACCTCCCACTCTAACACACTAACTAAGCTTTATTCTATATCGTTTAGAAAATAAAATTGCTAGTCGGTTAAGCCTATCTGTAAGCTCTCGATGTTTATCCCACCGGACAGTTTAATCCTATTAATATTAATTTCTTTACTAGCTTTAGTTAAACCGGTGTGTATTGAGCCTATAAAAATGAACGTAGTTTTGTGTTGGATCAATTACAGATCGTGGTTTGAAAAAAGGCTCTAGCGACAGGCATTGAAGGCGAGACTCATCAGTACCAAATTAAGTGTCGTCGTTATTCATTCGCATGGTAAAGGTGCGAGCCACGGCTATACAAGGAGACATTCTAATTACTGCAGTGGGCGTGGCTTCTCGGTCGACACCTGATTAAGGCATCAAAGATTCTGCCGTGAGCCAGTTCGTAATTATTTGGCCTTACCATGACGCCTTTATAGGGCGAAGGGTTATTCAATGCAGCACTCAATCAAGTGGCCCATTAAAAAGTATGCGAATATCGTTTCAATGATCAATTTTGTTTGTTGCTAGGAAAAGTTTTGACGTTTTAACCAGCTTATTAGTCAGTATCATAAAAACAAAATTTATTTAGGTTTTGTTAATTTTTTTTTGACTACAATTCAGAAAAAAATCTAGATGTTATTTTTTTAGAATTACTGGTGGTACCTATATGATTTTATAGATATAATTTAGCGAACATTTAAACCACTCAGTTGGCAAAACCAAATATTTAAAATGCAACAAAAAAGGCACAAAGATGGAACATTAAATATTAATAGCAACTCGTTTTAGCTTGAACGTTCGCCTTAGGTAAACTGTACCGGAGTTTCGTCGTTCGTAGCACCTTGTCCTCTTCAAATCCTATATAATAATGAGACAAGCTCCGGTCCCTTTGAGGAAATTTTTAATGAAACACCCTAGAAAAGTTATAAAAGCCTCGTCTATCTTTTAAAAAGTAATTGAGCCTGGCAGAGAGCCGCTTTTCAAATGATTTGCGGGTTTTGTTTTACAATCATTGCGAAAAGTTAGCAACTTTAAACATTAATTTTGTAATCAGAGTACGAACAAATATTTTGGTTGAAGCAAAAAGTAGACTTGTGCTATTTTCATCAATACAAAAGCTCGATACTAAAGTTACATTTGCTTTTTATTATTTACAACTTCTAAATGTACTTTGATGTGATTAAATGTAATTGGAAAGGTAAAATGTAGGCTTATTTAAGTACGTGCTGTACAAAGCTACATTTTTAAAAGCAAATCCAAATAAGAGTAAGTATAGCTTTGTTTAAATAATTAAGATAATTAAGTATTACTATTTCGAAAATAAGATATTTTAATGCTATTTATGTTTCTGCGTAGCGGTGTCTATTTATAAATCTGAATACAAAACTTTTAATTTTCAAACCACAGTTCGAATTTAATTTCTCACAACGGGTACAAGTTCGCGCTTGGAATTAACGAAATTAGTGAAATTGCTATTAGTGAGGGTGTGAAAAAAATGTAATTATGCCCTTGGCGGGTCATTAACAATAGTTAGAACGCTCGTAGCACTCCGAGAGCGCCGAGTTATTGCCGTGCGAATTGCACTTTATACAATTTTTATAAAATCTTTTTCAAAAACCTGTTGTCGCGATGTGTAGTATCCATTGTTCGAGGCGTAAGGATTGTTACTACGCCTGTTATTTTGTTTAAAGTCATGTTTGTTAGACGTATTTTTTTATTTCGATCCTCGACCTAGTGAAAACGAATTCGAACCGTTTAAGCTTTAATCCTACGTTGCGTCTACTTAGTTTTTCTTTTTAGTTTTTAAGGTGATAAATGGATCGCTAATTATCAGAAAGTAGCCGACCAAAATTACAATCGTCAATTTCTTTAAGAGCAGTCTACCGTAGGATTCATCAGTGCTAATAGAGGGTTGTACAAAATGGGGGAGATTTGATACGTCAATTTTCTTTATCAAATTATGTCATTCCTTTTATTGACATACATTTCATGCTATCAAGATTTGTGTAATCGTTACAACAACAATGCTGGCAACAATTCAAGATAATCAGCCTCATGATTTACCATTAAATGCAAGGACGACGAGTTCCTTTGTCAACTTATTGACGCCATAAAAGTGAAGCTTTAACGATAGCCGACAGCGCCTTATTCTCGGCAAATAATCGAACGACGGCTTACTACCAGATAGTCTGTTGAAGACAAAAGAATATTTTCTAGCCTATTATCAAAATTATAGACGGTCGGGAGTAAGGAAGACAATGCTGGCTTCTCTCCGTCTTGTTTTAATTGCCGCGTCCCCAGAGCTGTATTGCATTTTATGAACGGAATATTACCAGGGTATAAGCGTGTTATTGTTCTAAGCTCTTATGAATATGTGTTTTAAAATATGAGTTTACTAATTAACTGAACTATTATTTATTCTGGTTTACGAGTTTCATTATGTAGTGCATCCACAAAGGTAGTGGGAACGATGTGGGTGCACGTGGCGCCGACATGGCCCTTTGTACAAAGAAATCCAGTGGGCCTGACGCCGGCGCCGGCAACAAAGTGGTTTCATGCGGACATACGTAGTAAGCAACAGAGAAAATTGAATTAGACTGACTGCAGCTACACTTCTAATACTGTTTCAGATTTTTGTTTAAAATGAACATTTTATGTTTTCGCTAGTTTTATGCAAGTTAATGCAGTTGTTTTAAGTTTTATCTTAATACTTTGTTGTGCAAAGGAATGTTTATAAAATAAAACTGTGCTGTGGTTATTTTATTCTGTTAAAGACATAGAAGAACAAGTTTGTTTACTATCCACTTAGTGTGTTTCGCTACTTTTATTTTGAGAGCTATGAAGCCTTTTTCGTACTCCAACCTTCTCAATAATAATCTTCAAATAAAAATAAAATAATCATTGTAAGAACGACTGGGTATTAACACTCGATATTTATTTTTATACGAACGCGCTACGTTCCAATAATGCAGATTTCTTTCCACCGACATATTTTGCCGTCCATAAACCGATACCGTGCAGGAAAAGCTGATAAACGTATAAACGGATTAATATGAAATATTGGCGAAAAGCAACATAAGTGAGAGGAAATATTGGCCGTTAGCTTCCTTTGGGGAAATCCGAACAAATTTAACGTTGTGGTTATACAACAACGAGGAATTATTATTTCGCTTCGGTTTATTTATATGTAATATGATTTTCTTTATGTGGCAATCACTGATTACCACGAGTTGGTACGTAAAGCGCTGCGAGCATATAAAAAGTGTATTGCTTAAATTCGATTTGGTATTTTAATAAACAAAAAAATTAGACTTATACCCTGAGATTTTTTTGAGACGTAATTGTAAGAAAAGAGCATTTTTTTTCAAAAGTATAACCGCAAAAAGTGCCCTTTACCGACGATTTCAAATCATCACCTTTATTTTTGTAGCAAAACAAACAAGGTAAAACGCGACATTAAATACAAAATTTTCAAAAGATTTCGCGTGGGAGTTCTGTGATGAGAGTAAACATAATATTTAGAATTATATTCCACAAGTTCACGACATTTATAACTAAGTTCTATAAATAAATTTGTTTTATAAACCAAATGAATGTGTAGATACATAATTATGATGCTTGTTACTATACGAGATTTAAGAAGTTTTGTGCCTAGGCTTCAAAAAAGGACGTGGGTTTCATTCTCAAAATATAGAAATTTTGAATAATCAACAGCAACAATCGCATTAATAGCCAATCTACAAACTAAAGAAAAATATTTGAAAGTAGAAATGCTCTTCAAAAAAAAACAACATTTAATTTAAATCAATTATTCGAACCTACAAATTCTTCCATAGGCCATAAAAAAAAACATTTACGTGACGGTTTTTAATCTACCGCAGAATTCGCCCCAATACAAAATATATCAGGTTTTAAGAAATACGGGTTACCGTGGTGCATTTCAACGATGGCCCCCATAATTTATGGACTATTACTGGGTTTAATCCTGCCACGTTACTATTGCATATGATTTTGAGACTTCCTAAATCACCCCAACTTCACCCCTGGGGGTTGTAAGAGGCTAAGGGATAATTTTGAGGGAATGATCTGCAACATTTACTTAGGAGCGTAATAGCTGAGTATAATCTTAAATTTCAAGAACTTTTGAAAATCACAGACGTATGCAGAATTGTTATTCATACTCCTTTTTTTAAGAGGAAAATAATATAAAAGTAATTTCGTTTAAGACTACCTTCAGTATCTACAATGAATTATGGATAGGGTCACAAATAAAGATCTCCTCTGTCTATCTAACTTTAAATTTTTATATCAAAGTTATATTTCGTAAACAAAATAAACAATAAATATTTACCGTTTGCTCTCACCGGAAACAACGTCATTGAATACGCCGCAGTATTTAAAATTCAATAACAAAATATGCATCTGAAGCTTGTAAAGCGAACGCGAGAAGGCACCGCGAGGCCCGCCGTGACAGCATCAAGTTACATCTTTGGCGCAACATTGCCATTCCGCAACGATACCGTCAACTCTGCCAGACTACCAGATAACAGCATGCCAGGCACAAAAGAAACCAACCAGATAAAACTCGACATTGCAGACTGCACTTCTAATATTTCTACCTTTTAATTTGCTTCTGTCGTGCTACGCCCCTCAATCGTTTTTTGTTTTCCACTTTCAATTAAAAACACTCTTTCGAGTCCCAATTCTACATTTAAAAAGTTTTCTTCTTTTACTCAAGATGTGGTTTCGACATGATTTCGATTATTAATTGACAGCAACTTTATTGATTGTTTCAATAGTGATTATGCTGTAATTATTCCGTTAATTTGAAGTGATTACACTTTGACGTCAATCACAAGTACAACCTCGTACGAAGTTGACGTAAAATAATTATATTTAGACATGCTGTCAATTACACATTGTTGGTTTATCAAAGTGCTTTCAATAACTAATAAAGAACTAATTAAGTTTTTGAAGTGAGCAGACCCAGTTTAAAGCTTACAACTGACGTTAATTTACTGTATCACTTTTCTTTGATCTAAAAGTAAAGTTAGTCACAGTAAAATTCATTTCATTATATTAACGCAACATAGTCATTGTACAGACGTACTTACTTTCTTTCATTTTATTTCTATTATGCAACAGTTGCAAAGTATTCAACACAGCCGAGAGCAAAGCATGGTTACATACTTGTACCTCTATGTATCTGTAGCTATGCACGGTGAAAATAAGCAGCGAATTTTCACACCCTCGCTTTTAATGGTCTGGTTAGCAATACTGACAGCAAAAAAAGTCCGACTGATAAATGTGCAAACAAAAAGTAAAAAAGCACCAAACGCGCTTTAGTACTTACAGTTTATCTGAATTAAGTTGACAGTCGTAACAAGTATTTTCCCCGAAAATGTCCTACAGGTTTCCAAGAAGATTTACGAAAAGATTCTTAGTTCCCGCAAATATGTAGTGCGAAACTCGTATAACGTTTATTACGGGCCATCAATATAGAATCCAATCACGGAGGTAAACATTTTTTCCAACGGTACGGTCTAATTTCGCGAGCCACCTCCTCCGACACGGCGCCTCTCACAATCCACAAAGTAGCGAAAGTGGCGCAAAGTGCTCACCGCGCCGCGCAGACAATCCGACCCACCCATTGTTGTCTTTGATTTAGCCACCGCGGAGCACTGCACCTAACCCACTCCGTATTGCACACGCAGATGAACCAACCTTACATAATGCTCATCACAACACAGCCACCGCCAGTATCATCCCTATTCAAAGAGGCTAAGAACAATGTCCCTTAGTAATCACCCATCCGCTTAAAATTAATAAAAAAAATCCAAATTCCCAATGGTCCAAAATCACTCGAGATTAAACGACAAAAACGCCGGGACATTTTCATTTCATCACGTCGTTCATATTAACTTAGAGAGCTACCTAAATATGCACGCAATTTTCATCCATTCCATTCCTAATGACTTTCACTGACACGGCGCAAAACCCCTCATTTTACACTTTGACGCGTTCACTTACGCCTAGTCCTGTCGCGATGACATTTTCCAATGGAAGCTAAAATAAAACGAGAACAGAAATGTAATTTTTGTTCTCATAAATAAAGTCTATATTCCAATGGAGAAAAGTGTCGAGCGGGGTGACTTTTGTCTATTCTGGGTCTTCAAGGATAAAGTATAATTTGTGCCGGAAATAATACAGCCCAAGTCGACTGAATCACTATCAAAACTGAACCGTGTTTTTTCTGCGGTACGGTTGTGTATAGTTTGATAGTTTGGGATAGTTGTGGTTGTGGTAGTTTGGTAGTTTTCGCTGTCGGATCGTTTTGTCTATCGGTAATATGAGACTCGGTTCGCACCTCTGAACAACAGAGCCTTCCTTTTTTCACACTTTATGAAAATACGTCTCTATAGGCGGCAGCGTGCGTACCCGTGGTGTTAGGTTACGTATTATTCGTTTTAGTATAGCGTGACAGTAAAAGTAAACGTTATTCATTAAACTTTCATCTCTGAGTTACGAAGTTACGCGCTTGTTTAGAAGTTGTCTGGATATAGACAGTGACGTTACACTTACTCGTGAAATATTTTGAAACTTTCTGTAGCACTTTATGAAATCTACCGGCAACTCCAATTTCCCAGCATATTTCTATAAAATAATAATGAAGCTAGTCAGGAATACCTGACGGTGACCAATATTCGACGTGCGGCCATTGCGTGCTTCACATTCCCCGTCCAAGTATGAAATGTGGAGTTGGAGAGACACCGGCTTATGTGACCATCCATTATTACGAGGAAATTCTAAAACTAGCCGTCACGTTATCGATAAAACTTCATTTGTGCGGAATAATGAAAATTCCTATCCTATAGTTTTTTTTCTATTGTGAATCATAGAATCAAGGGTTTAAAACCTATTTTATTTGAACTACACGAATAACCAAATTCAAACGCCAAAAAGTTATACCTAGGGAATCATAATACAGCGGTTTCAGACAAATAAATTATCTTCTTTGCTAGGTTTGTTACTAAACTTATTAATACAATAAAATTTAACAAAATTAAAATTTTCAATGGAAGGATTTAATTGTAGAAAATTATATTCATTTCGAACAATACTTGTATTTTACGATATTAATTCAGAGACCACGCTCCGGTTAAACCACTAGATTTTAAGAGGATTACCACACGTGGCTAATTCAAAATTGTAATATGGAATGATGGCCCAATTCCGACCCCGTTTTACGGCAAGGGTGGTACGGTAAAAAGCAGCGTCGCCCGAGGTGATGCCTGTCATGTGGGAGACATTCCCCTTTCCCGGGTTTCTCTCTTGTACAACATGCTTTCACACTTTTGGGCATCCGAAACGGCAGGGGAAAAAGTCGGCCTATGAGAAAACTTTATGAATTCAACAAATGTTTATTGTACTGAGAAAATATTTCATTTGGAGTGGCTGATGTTGTATTGTACGTACCTAGACTGACCGCGTCTAATGGGTTCAGGGTTTTGTTTGGCTCTAAAGGATTTTCGTTTCAAGCTCCTTTATGTACTTTTTTGTGTGAGGTAAAATGAAAAACATTTTTACTTAAATTTGTACAAAAGTTTTATAATCTATAATAAGCATCAATAGACCCATTTCTAGTCTTATAAAACTAAAAATACCCAAAGCTAAAAACATCTTTTAATATGAAATGATTTGTTATTGTTTTATTTCGTTACAGCAAAATAGTTTACTTACATACTTATTGAACAATTTGAACTGACATTCATCTCTTTACCCTCTAAAATGTTAGTTGCCGGGCAACGGTATGCACGTTTGACCATCCCTCGCTAATCGTAATTAGTGCAAAAGTCCCCTCCGACTGAGTACACATTGCTAATTAGGGAGGTACTAACATACAGATTTTTGTTTACTATCTGACCAGTTCCAGATTCTAAATAAACGCTATGTTTTAATGCATTTTTTAGGTGAAAAAAATTATTTGTTGACTCAAAATTATTGTGAACTTAAATAATATGATGGTGATGTGTACAAAAAGAATCAGTTCTAGGTTTATAGCATTCAATATTTTTATCGACATAAATTGTATTGTTATTTGTCATTGTATTTACACAGTCTGAACAGAAGCTTTTAGGCTATGAATTGTGAAACCTCTTGATACAGTATATATTATTTTATTATCATAAAAGTTTGTGATACGTAAGCGCGAACAATACAAGTATTTTGTCGATATACACACGAAAAGTATATAAAAACTCTTAGCTAGATAAGCAGAGAAAACCAGACATTATTGCCTCTAGAAATAAAAGAAAAATATTCTTCCTTTATGTAAAATTGTTACAATGTGGTAGATGCCAGCAAAATATTTTTTGCTACGCTCTTGAGAAATCATACGAGATATAGCAGGATGTGCACACACTGTGAAATAAGCTTTTTCTTTTCCAAAATATGTTTTCATATTGCATTGTTATTATTCATTTTATCGCCTCTTTGGATTAATGGTAGCATGAAATGAGTAATGCTGCTGGGGACAAATCCCAGGTGGGATAAAGTGCGATGGGAACTTGCTGTTGAAAAAAATATTGATTCATTTTGGTCGGTAAATGATTCGTCCCTACATTACGCCTCGGGCGCTGAGTGGCAAACTATGTAATGTGTTTTAAAGTGCATAAAGGTGCATTGCATAGTAGACATGAACATGACAATGGTCTACCCTTTGGGAATTTAACCCTTAAATATTTAATACTGAGTTTTATGCGTACGTTTTTACATAAAAAAATATTAACATTTCGACAGTCACTTACTTTATGTTCGTCTGCTAAGATGCTGCCAGTATTTTTAATAAATAGGCGTAAAATTAGGTAAGGTTTAAATCTTAAGGTCTCGAGGTCAATGAACTCGATCACTTCGCACTTAATCGTAAGAATAAAACTAACAAATTTACAAGATATTTACAACAATATGAATACTTGTGTACAGAGGATTAATTAATCAAATTGAATTTCTTCGTTCTTTGAATAATAACTCAGCCAGTCATTCCACGTGGAAACATAAATTTCAGTGGTTGTTTACGAATTCAGTGTATAATTAATTAAAAGTAATAGAGACTGAATGTTTGAACAATTAGGTTACTTAATTCAGTTTGGGGTTATAGTAGTTACTTTTAAAAACAAATGTATTACACCGAATAGAAAATATAAAAGTTTGACATAATATCAAAATGGCAAATTAATGGTCCATTTTTATGGTTCAAAGGGTCTTTTGAAACAAGTAAATTTACATAATATTTAGGTTATAATAATAAATTTAACCCATTACTGTCCCACTGCTGGGCAAGGGTCTCCTCCCGTAATGAGGAAGGGGTTAGGCCTTGAGTCCACCACGCTGGCCAAGTGCGGGTTGGGGACTTTGCATGCCCTCAATAAATGTATTAAACAAATTTTAGGCATGCAAGGTTTCCTCACGATGTTTTCCTTCACCGTTGGAGCATGTGACAATTATTTCTAATACACACATAACTTCGAAAAGTCATTGGTGTGTTGCCTTGGGTTCGAACCTGCGACCACTTGCGTGGGAGGTGTCAACTTATACCACTCGGCTATCACTGCTCAATATTTAGGTTACGAAAGTAAAATACTTCGACGGTGAGTCATAGAAGAAATGTACTAACGTAATAATATATTATATCCTTTTCCCTTGTATCCAATCTCGTGCACCATGAGTCATGAGGCAACTTTTGGTACAAGACTTTCCTCCTCCGAAACAACGCTGATTAGACAGTTCAAGATTGGTTCAGATGTAGCTATAAATCTCAGATAAACTTTTACGAAACTTACTTTTAAGATTTGTATAAAATGATTGGTACTATGACGGGTTTTTTGTATCTAACAGACTAACACGTGTGTGATGCGTCACAACTACTCACAACCCTAACTTTCAGAATGCGCACTTCAAAACAACAACGAAATAGAATAGGTCCGAGAATTCAAGTAATCCCATTAATCATCTTTGAAATTCAATACATTGACACGTTACCGTGCGCAGAGAGTGGGGTCGGCCGTTATCGGCATTCCATGGATTTTATGATGTTTCAGTTTGTATAGAGAGTCATGGGAGGCGGGATAGTTGGAATATCACTTAGGTATTCGAATATGCAGATCGACAATCGGTATGCCGTCTCCGCGTCTCACTATTGACTATTGTACACACCTCAGTTTGTTAGCATTCCAGATACGATGTTTATTTAGCTTGGCGCATGAATTATGCATAATCAGTACAAACTGTTACACATTCCGTCCTAATACAAATATATTGACAAATATTTGTCGACTTTCACGAGCCCTTGCAATGAACTTTGATTGGAATAATTGGATACAAGCTAAGGTCATAGAAAATGTATGCAAATGATGCCAATTATTCTAGTAAACAAATTAATTTACATTGTCTACTGAGTAATATGGGTGCTATAATTAAACTGTGTTACGATATCTGATGAAGTGGAGTCCAAATTGGATGTAATTGATATGCGTCATGTACATACATTTGTTATTAAATTAATCCTTTAAAACTGTTGCAAAGGGCGCGGTAGTTTTCCTCGAATATTGCTATTTACATAGTTATTTCATATGGTCGACTAGTTGTACATGTCCAATTGCCCTATATCGGGAATTAAATGATTATTACTGAACATTATAGTGTTTTTCGAATAAAGATTAACGTATTTATTTAATTAAATATTACTCAACTTGCTAGTACGAAAGCTAATGAATAAATCTAGGTTATTAATATTAGATTCTCAACTCTCCACATTTTAGCCTCTTCTAGCAAAACGATGTTGCTGTCTGAAGTTTATTCATTATACATATTTGAATTATTTATTTGTTTTAAAAATTTTAACCATCAGAATATGTACTATTTATTTATTGGAACAATTTATTAATCTAGTTAATAGCACACGTCAAAGGCATTCGCTAAACTATAAGTTCTTATTTTTACTTGATTAATTAGAAATTATATAACAATACTCATATAGCTTTGTAAAATGCTGTAACTAAAATACAGATGGAATTTAACTATTGTACATATAATCAATACAAAAGTTTTATATTTATTTAAGCCGATACCAGACTGTCTTAGCTGACTTTTATTTGATTAAAACAAAATTTATTCACTGCAAGTAATAAAAATCAGAATCTATTTCTTCGTGGATGTTTTAGGGGTGCTAGTGAAGGAAAAATCTAATATAATAATATGCAGTTCAAAGGAAAAACCGAGAAGGAATAGTAATACTTTCGAGTACTTTATGGATTTATGCGTCGCATTTTTAAGGCGACAAAACGTGACCGGCATCTTTGAAGGGCCATTGTTCGGTTTCAGGCAGTAGACCAGAGAGTTTTATAAGTTTTTTCTTCTACATAAAAGCGAATTCACTTATTTGAGTTATTGCTACGTAATAAATTCGGAGTGGGGAGCTAACAAAAGAAGATAACAATGAGTAAAACCTTCCGTTTGTTGATTAAGTGACTTGTAAGCTTCTAAACGGTTGTATGAATGAGTTCGTAATCAATGTAGCGTATAAAAAAATGGGCGGGTAAATATTTTGTCTCATAATTTGTTCGGGTTATATTTTTGGACAAAAATTCGGTTTTAATTTTGTATCTTTATGGAGTACTGCTTTAGGTAAAATTACTTGAGCACGGAAATGTCTTCATATTGCTTTCCTTACGTGAAAAAGTCAATACTTTTCAAATACACAAACATACATAGCCGACCAATGTTGTAAAGTACCATTGTAAAGTAATCGAAACAATATTACGTTAATATGTTAGTGTTCCACGAACTATACAAACGAGCTACTGTAGTCCAAACCTTTCCCTTTTAATCTTTCATTCATTCGGTTTTAAATTGGTCCGAATAGTGAATTAGGTAAATCCATCTCGGTCTAAACACTAGGTGGTGGAGCACTGGGCTTGAAACGTACATAATTTATCCCTTTTAATCCGATTGCCCTTTAATTCAATTAGGAATTTACGCTCCTGATTTATATAAACATGTCCAGAACAAGTACCTAACTCAGAATTGTAAAGTGATGTAGAGTGCTTTGTTTTATTTTATTGATCGCCATTCGCCAATATTGTTACTAAGCGAATAAATGATTAATTGATATTTTTGTAACCCGAGTTATAGCTCTTAGTGAGCTTATAGCTCTTAAGGAAAATATACTATTTTTCCTTTCCTGTACCTCGATTCTGTACCACTATCGACTACCGACAACCGGCTAGCTATCGACATTTGACATTTAGAATGTACTGCCAAAATGTTTCCTACGACACCCGTCAGAGGCGCTGATCAGATTTTCATACAAAATTTCTCGATGACAGTTCGGTTGTCGGTAGTCGATAGTAGTAGAGAATCGAGGCACTGTACCTCGATTCTGTACATTCGATACTAACGTCACGCTATCGAATACCATACATTACTATCGAGCTACTCGTTAGGAAACCGGCAGCAATCCGGCAGAGAATCGCGACCTATCGAGTATCGAAAACTTGACATTTAAAGTGAGAAAAAGATTCGTTCTGAAAATTTGTTCTTTAAATAAAATTGGGTAATAATTGTGTATAAACTAATTTTAAATATATTATATAGTGGATAAAAAATAATCATAAAAGGTATTATTCTATATTATTCAAAAAAAGAATCAGCGTCATTTTTTTTTCTACGTTGAAGTAGACAAAGGAGACAATACCTTTTCAGCCTCGTTGGCCTCGTCTTCCTAAAATTATCTAATAAAGAATATTTAAATAATTTATTAAAATTAAAAATGGAAAGAACATTTTATTTCGAAATTCGAATTTCGAATTGCCCCTAAGTGCGCTCCAGCTAAAAAAAATAATTTATTTAATTTTATTTTATTTTAATGTTTGGTGGGAAATGGCGCCATTGAAGAACATAGTTGTTGCGAAAATCCGCTAGGGGCGCTGATCAATTTTTCATACAAAATTTTTCGATAGCTACTCGGTAGTCGATACTCGATAGTTGTACAGAATCGCGGTACTGATAAGGTCTTTTAACGCTTTCAGTTAAAGTCAGTCCGATAGTAATAAGATAAAATTATCTACACATTTACAGTTATTTTCTAAGAACCATGAAATATAAAAGTATAAATAAACACACTTAGCTTCCCCACAAGCTAGTTATGCATCCTGCTAGGCCTCTACAAACAATAGCAATAGGTTAGAGAACAATAATCAATGGGTTAGAGTTACGGTGTCAAATGCTAGTTGGTCAATTACTGTAACTTTAATGAGCGCCAAAACTATAACCATTTGATTTACGATTACTTGTTCACTGTTAAGACCATTTATGAATACCATGATTGTATGTATCACGCCATAGCGGATACCACGTGACTAAAATCACATGTATAAAAGCTTTGTCATTTGTACCATAATCCAGTTCTGTTCCTGTAATTGTCTCGGCTTGATGCTCTGCGAGCACACCTTTATTTTAATAAAATAAATATATTTTTTTAAATAAAGTGCTGTCCATTAATTTGACTGGCGCAGTCGGGTCGGATCTTAAGTTCGCGTAAAGTTCGTCGTTCCGTACACAAAAATCGGTACTCCGCGGCAACTAACAGCCTGACTAAGATTCGAAGAACTTACAAATTTCGTCAAATACCGCATCGGGCAGCAGCAGCATCTCGCTAACATCGTTCAAGACAGCAACTCGGCATGGGCAGCAGCAGATTACTGTGAGTAAATCCTTATTCGCACTGTTTCCATAACCCCGTGTCTATCCTTATATATCTAACTGGACCAAACATCGCTAAGTTGATATATCCACTCGTATTTTCGGTCAAAATCGCGGAATCTACGATTAGTTATAGTTTTCACTTGTATTTTTCGACAAAAATCGCGAAATCTACAATTAGTTATAGTATTTACTTGTATTTTTCGACAAAAATCGCGAAATCTACAATTAGTATAGGAACGTGTCTTTTCGGACAAACATAGCCGAATCTACACTTAGTTTAAGCGTATATATCGGACAAAAATCGCCGAATATACTTTATTAATCTTTTGCCCTAAAAATAATATATATTTGTAAAAATGGCAACAAATGAGCCAACAAATACAATTCAACTTATTCCTAAGGAAATTCAAGCGATTATCCCACGCTTTGATGGCGACGGGAAATTGTTAAACTTATTTATAACTAAATGTGAATATGTAATTAAGTCATTTAGAGGGGAAAACAATCCCGCTCAAGATATCTATTTATATCACTGCATTACCAGCAGATTAATAGGCAAAGCGGCCATATTAATTAGTGAAAGAGAAAATGTGTTCTCATGGGAGGAGTTAAAAAGATTATTTGTACAGCATTTTGGCGATCCACGCACTGAAGCCTGTATTGCCATAGAACTAGAGAATCTTAAGATAAAACAAGGAGAAACGTATATTGAGTTCTGCCATAGAATACAGAATATAAGATCATCTTTAATATCTAAAGTCAACCTTTTAACTGACGAAGGCATTAAAGCAGCTAAGTATATTATATACAACAATACCGCGTTAAACGTATTTTTATATAACTTACCCGAGGAAATGCTTCGATTCGTAAGATTGAACAAATGCACCTCGCTGGAAAGTGCACTAAGTGTCGTAACAGAGGAGGTCAATTTCCAAACGCAATATCAATCTAAAAATAAATCGAACCATAAACCATTGCAATCTAAACCTATCATACCAACGCCACAAAGTCAATTTAAATTCGGCATAAATAATAATATTCCACAAAACTCTCAGCATAAGACATTCCCTAATCTATTTAATAGAAATAATCCCGTTAATAATCAAATGAGATTCCCTCAGCCTAACAAGTTAGGACAACCTAATCAATTCCGTCACCCGCAACAACAATTGCCTAGAGCAGTTAATAATTATAAACAAAGCGGATTTTTCAAACAAAATCCCAATCATCAATTTAAATTCGGGATACCAAATCAATTAAATCAGAATCGTTTCCCGCAAAATACAACACCTAAGCCTAACACGGACGTCTCCATGCGAACGGCAGTAAAACAAAATAACATAGACGAATATGAGGATTATGAAACATATAACGAATGTATAGATATGGACGATCAGGAAATGTACGAAAATTACGTAGAGTCTGAGGAAAATGAGGAAAATTTTACCATAGAAGCCTCACCGGACGATCACCGGAAATAATCAATTTAAACTATTCGCAAGCTCATAGACTACCTCATATCGAAATACCAGAACTAGACGCTATTTTCATGATCGATACTGGCAGTACGCGTTCTTTCATAAATCCGGAAAAAATAAATGAATATTTTCCTTATAATACGTATGAAGAGCCTTTCCAAGTAGTTAGCACACATGGTTGTAGCCAACACACGGAAGTAGCAAATATACCGCTTACGGAAACCTTTCAAACAGATCTTACTCATAAGTTTTTCGTTTATAAAGTTGACAAAGACTATGACGGCCTAATAGGCATAGATTTGCTAAAACAATTAGATGCTAACATTGACATGAAAAACCAAATATTACGAACAAATACCACCGAAATACCAATTCTTTATTATGAACACTTTAAAATAAATATTCCCAGGCGTTCTGAAGTCAAAGTAAAATTACCTACAACAGTAGAGAATGGCGAAGCTATTATCCCATTTACGGAATTCTGTTCAGGCGTTCGAACACCAGACGCAATGATAACATGTAAAGATTTTTATGCAGAAACAATCATACAAAACCTCAATAATAAAGACGTCCTAATAACACTAGAAAAACCATTGTTAGTCCACCCATTAACAGAATCACTTAAAGTAACTACGACAAATCATAACTTGAATTATAGTCAAACAAATTCAATATTAAAAGCTAATTTAAACAAGTTACGTTTAGAACATTTAAATAACGAAGAGAGAACCTGTATTCAAAACCTATGTCTAGAATATAAAGACATATTTTATTGCGAAGAAATCCCCTTGTCTTTTACCAACCAAGTAAAACATAAAATACGCACAAGCAACGAGGACCCTATATATATAAGACCTTATAGACAACCTCCAACAGAAAACGAAGAAATTAGGAAACAAGTACAGAAATTATTAGATAATAATGTAATAACTGAATCTCATTCCCCTTGGAGTGCCCCTGTACATCTTGTCCCAAAAAAATTAGACGCTTCAGGTGAACAAAAATACCGAATGGTAATAGATTACAGACGTTTAAACGAAATTACGGTCGATGATAAGTATCCTCTCCCAAATATTACAGATCTTTTTGACAAATTAGGTAAAGCTACGTATTTTACTACGCTAGATCTTGCTAGTGGCTATCACCAAATAGAAGTAGAGCCTTCTGATAGACAGAAAACAGCCTTTACAACCCAATCTGGTCACTATGAATTTAAGAGAATGCCCTTTGGTTTAAAGACAGCTCCGGCTACATTTCAGCGAGCTATGGACAATGTTCTTAAAGGACTACAAGGAATGCATTGTCTAGTCTATTTAGATGACATCCTAGTCTTTTCTAATAGCTTACAAAATCACATAGAAAAGCTCAGAAAAATATTCGACAGACTTAGACAGACAAACTTAAAAGTTACATTAGATAAGTGCGAGTTCTTAAGAAAAGAAGTACTTTACTTAGGACACACTCTTTCTAAAGATGGACTCAAACCAAACCAAGATAAAATTAAAGCAGTTTTAAATTTCCCTATTCCTAAAACTCCCACGGAGATAAAAAGCTTTTTAGGTTTAATAGGCTATTACCGTAAATTCATCAAAGATTTCTCTAAGATCACACAACCTCTCACAAATTGTTTAAAGAAAGGTAGAAAAATCGTACATACTCAGGAATTCGTAAACGCATTCGAAAAATGTAAAGAAATATTAACAAACGCCCCACTTTTACAATTCCCTGATTTTAGTAAACCATTTTTATTGACAACTGACGCATCAAACTACGCATTAGGAGCAGTATTGTCACAAGGCCCAATTGGTAGCGATAAACCAATAGCATACGCAAGTCGAACATTAAATGACGCCGAAACGCGCTATAGTACTATTGAAAAGGAACTACTTGCAATAGTTTGGGCATGCAAACATTTCAGACCGTATTTATATGGTAAAAAATTCATTATACTTAGTGATCATAGACCTTTAGTTTGGTTACACACGTTTAAAGAACCAGGCAGTCGTTTAACTCGATGGAGATTAAGACTAGATGAGTATGATTATGATATTAAATACAAACCAGGTAAACAAAACGGAAACGCTGACGCACTTTCACGTATTAAATTAAACGCGATTGATAAAGATAATATGTCAACCCAAGTAAATTCCCCCGATACAATAGTTATTTCGGACGATGAGGAAATAAGATCAAGAAAATCGACATATTCTATACCATCTGTTGACAGCCAAACTGTCACAGCATCCGAAAAGGACAACTCAACACTTGCTACAGTACATTCTGAAGAGAATACCGACTCTTCCGACTTACCAATATTAGATGAAGCAATCGATACAAAACCAAACCAAATACTTATATATACATGGAATAGAAATGAACTAACTGTTAAAGATCTATCGCGCGACAAACAGAAAGTATTAGAAGTCCATATGCCAATAGATAATTTAGAGATAATCAAACAATTTCTTAAAGAATACATTAGACCTAAAATCAAACATTTTATTTACTTTGAAGACCATAGACATCGCGAGTCGTTTACAAATATTATAACACAATTGTTTAAAAAGGACTCAATTAAAATATTTGAATGCACTAAGCGTGTAGTTTACGTCGAAGACGAGAATGAACAACGTCAGATTGTATTGAAATACCATAAAGGTAAGACATGTCACAGAGGTATTAAAGAGACAATAGCGCATCTCAAGAGAACTTACTACTGGAATAACCTGCACGAAACCGTCGCAAGCATCATAAACGCATGCGAACCGTGCAAACTCATGAAATATGACAGGAAACCCATTAAACCGGAACTTCAATTAACTCAAACGCAATCAAAACCTTTCGAAGAGATATTTATAGATATATTTTCAATCGAAAACACTTACTTTTTAACAATTATCGATGCATTCAGTAAATTAGGACAAGCCTTCGAAATCTCAAGCAGAAATACACCGGAAATAATTAGAGCGCTAATTAAATACTTCTCGTTTTACGGAATACCACAACGCATTAGCTCAGATCCCGGAACTGAATTTAATAATAACCTATTGAAGGAAATGTTATCATTTTACAAAATAGACTTACACATAGGAACCCCCCATAATCCAAATTCCATGGGTTTAGTTGAAAGATTCCATTCAACAATTACGGAAATATACAGACTAGCTAAGTACGAACGGAAGGTAACAGACGCAGCATCCGTCATGACTTACGCTATTATCTCATACAACCAGTCTATACACTCTTCAACAGGTCTTACACCTTTCGAAATAGTCTTCGGACATACTGAATCATCGGACGCATTTAACATAGACTTTAATAAACAATATATCCAACAATTAGTCCAAGAACACGCGAAACGCACAAAATATTTATATAAATACCTAACTGACAAAATGATCGACTCTAAAACTAAAATAAAGGAAAAACGTGGTGGTGAGACAAAATTCAACATCAAGAAAGGAGATAAAGTTTATGTAAAAGGCGTTAATATTAGGCGCAGTAAAGATAAACCTCGATACCAGAAAGCAACAATTACGGGCGAAATAAATCGCAACACTGTCCCAGTAAAGACTAAAAACAGAGACACTAAGGTCGCTATTAAAGACATAAAACGTCCTTCACAGGTACATCCTGTCAATGATGACACTAATAATCCAAGGCCGGGCCCTTCAACTTCAACCGATTGAAGACAACCCAGGTATACTTCCTGTGAAAGAAGGCCAAGCATCAGTAAGCTTTTATAATTGGGATATAATTAAAATATTAGACTTAGAATTGATTTGCACTAATTTAGACTATAATATTAATAAATATGATGAAATAAAATCATATATGATAGATAAGTTAAATAATATATATAATTTAGATGGTAGTATTATCGACGTCGAGCTCCAAGTTCAATACATTATGAATCTTACGCTAGAAAAGTATAACCAACTTATTCCAAATATTAGAATGAAAAGAGGTCTAATTAACCCAATTGGATCGATAATTAAAGCAATCACTGGTAACTTAGATAATCAGGATGCCATTAGATATGATCAATTAATAAATAACATCCAAAACAAACAAAATACGATCATAAATAAGGTGACTTTAATATCTAAGATGATTGACACCTTTGTCAATACAACAAATTCCACCAGAAATAATTTTATTATATTAGAAAAAACAATTGAAGAAATTCAGGAAATTCTTAACAGAACACAATATCAAAGGAGCAAGGAACTTATTATAAATACTTTTAATTTACTTATACATAATTTTCAAATTTTATTAATTAGATTAGACGAAGTCGAGACAGCAGTCGCTTTTAGTAAAATAAATATTTTACATCAATCTTTATTGACTACCAATGAACTGTATAATTTACTAAAGAAAATAGAGAAAACAGATAAAGTTATATTCCCTGTGACTATAGATAATTTAATTAAGATAGAAAATAGTATAGACATTAAAGTATATGTAAAGGGCAAACGATTAACTTTTATCATGTCAGTACCAATGGTTCAGTCGGACACCTATAACTATTTTTCCCTACACCCTTTTCCTATGTATAATCCAAAGCTAAATTTAACTTTCCTTATAACTCCTAAACATTCCTACATCCTTGCGAAGGGATTGAAAACCGTACCATTATCTCAACCTTGTAAGGAGATAGACCAAGGAAAATTCTTATGTCATGAAGATTATATGTCTGTACAAAATGAAGATAAATGCATCGAAGATTTGATGAAATTCTCTACACAAATAACGTCGTGTGCACCGATACCAGTCGAATCTTCCGACGTAAAGATCAAAGCTTTACAACCAGACTCCTGGATAATCTACACCGGAGTTCATACACTGCTAACAGAATATTGTGAAAACGATATAAGCCAACATAACATTATCGGCACATATATCATAACATTGGACAACGATTGTAGAATCGAAGTTGGGAAGATAACGCTGAAGAAACAAACACGTCTTCAGGTAGCATCAGTAATGTTCCGCAGTATGCCGAGCATCCACCTGCCCAACATAGTTCCTCCAAAGGAAACAATGCAGCGCAAGGCGATTAACTTGGATCAAGTAAATATGGAAAACTTACAGTTTCTTTCCCACGCATTAAAAAGTGAAGTGATAACAAGTGAAAAGCCAATAGACATAGTGAATATACACAGTGTTAGTCTAGGAACTATATTAATCTATGTAATCCTAGTTATAATATTTCTTGTTCTTGCATACCGTTACAGAGGCAAAATTATGTGTAATCAAAATCATCATCCTAAATTTAACAAAAACTTAAATGACGATTTTGAACTTAAGGAGGGAAGAGTTATGCATCCTGCTAGGCCTCTACAAACAATAGCAATAGGTTAGAGAACAATAATCAATGGGTTAGAGTTACGGTGTCAAATGCTAGTTGGTCAATTACTGTAACTTTAATGAGCGCCAAAACTATAACCATTTGATTTACGATTACTTGTTCACTGTTAAGACCATTTATGAATACCATGATTGTATGTATCACGCCATAGCGGATACCACGTGACTAAAATCACATGTATAAAAGCTTTGTCATTTGTACCATAATCCAGTTCTGTTCCTGTAATTGTCTCGGCTTGATGCTCTGCGAGCACACCTTTATTTTAATAAAATAAATATATTTTTTTAAATAAAGTGCTGTCCATTAATTTGACTAGCTAGATAAATCAAAATATTGTCGAACATAAAGGTACTATTTTTGATAACCTTGGTTTGGTTCAATCAATGTTCACGTTTCAACAATTGTTACGCCATTTTCCTCTTCGAAAATTTCCGATAACGATAAGTAAAGTTCTTTTCACAGGTTTGCGATCTTTTAGTTGGGTTCTAATAAAATACCCTAATAATAATATAATTTATTGGAAACTTTACTTCAGAAAGCACTTGATTGATAAAGGTTTCAATTCGGAAAATACATTTCCGCTACTAAACGAATAAAATCATGAAATAGAATGAGAGAGGGTTCGTATTAGTGTGACGTGGTTTTAAAAATAAAAGTTAAAAGTACTCAAGCACAAAGGAATAACTTATTCGCAAATAAAACACGAACAAACTACAAGCTTAACTCAATAACATCCGCATTACTTTTCAATAAACATTCTATCTGCATTGGATCGGGAATGGTATTTAAAACGAGATAGGTTCCCTTCGTCGCGGCGCATCGGTGATCCGTCGGCAATCGCCAGCTAATCTTTGTTTGATTTCAATTAACGCTCTCCATCTCCGCTCCCTGCGCTGTCCACACTGCGTTTTTTTAGTTTTTTATTTTATTATTTTCATTAGACTGTATCATGTGTAAATATAAAAAATAACTGCCGGTGCAAATGAGAAAGTTGTATTAGCCTTTTTTAATTCGCGGTTATGGAATTGTAAATCTATATTTTTAATGCTAAATTGTACTGCATTTTTATTTGTAGAAGAGAATTGTGTGTTAATGTAAATAATTATAACTGCTATTTTCTTCTCGTAGAGACATGACTTTATTCATATTTGACTAAGCTACAGTTAAGTTTGTGCATGACTCAAGTTAACTCTTCTCAAAATAAGTGACCAAGTGAACCTGTATTAAATCTACTTTATAATATGTAAAGCTAAATAATAACATTCAAGTAATACGACGAGTTTTAATAAATAAAATTGTTATTATACGAAGACTATTATTACATCGTCAAAGTAAATTTTGCGACGGACTAAGAACAAGCTCTGAATTTTCAACACCAAACACCGTTCATTATTTCAATTAAATTACTATGTACCAAAATTACGAAAACGCGATAGAGTTTGTTTATCGTGTGGATTACCAAAGTACACGAGTTGTATGTAAACAAAAATTTCAATCCTTTGTACGGGACGGGGCGTAAACAAAACGTAGACTTAATTGAGATAATGTAAACAAAGAATCTTCGAGCAGATATCAGCGTTGCATCCGTTTGTTTGAACGCCTATTTATAAACGAAACCTTTTATTTTGATAAGCAGTTCTCGGTATACGGAAACAATTATTGAAACTGTACATTTCGTTAAAACTTTTTGATGATTGAATAATCACATTTTATGTAAAGCTTGGTTGTATTTTTTGGGCTTCAACAGCTGGCCACTCAGATTGGCATTTCTTTTTACTACCTTTTAAAAACTCGTAAACGTAACGGGCACTGCACTTTTTATGAAGTTATTTGTTCCAAGGCTCGGCTAAACTGTTGGATTTTTATGTCAATAGCATCATTTTGGAACTGAAGTTGAGGGGGTCTCCACCATACTTGAGGCTCTACCATCGAGTCTTAGTTTTAGATTTAAATTTGCAGAATATTTATCAAAATATTAGAACTTCTAGTAGAAGGGCCCATTGTTATCATACACAGCAAAGTCAAATATTAGTAAAAGCGACACGATATTGCCTAATGTCATTTCACAAAAAATAAACTAAAACAGTCGTAAACATGCAAAGGCAAATTACCAAAAAAAGAAACATTCATGCAACGCAACCCCGTGTTCCGTACAAACCTGCCCTCTGCAACATATAACCGCAAAATGACTATACACACGTATAGTAAATTATACGTTGAGCAGACAGCACGCAATCATAGCACCAGACTGTTTCAGCTCATTAGCCGATATCGCTCCCTAGATCGGACTTTCAAACGGTCTATTACAAGTTTTCTTATTAGAACTTCCCCTATTACTACTCGTCTAGAAGTAGAAAATCCTAATCGATAAAAATCAAAGACTTGCTTGTGTGACTATTCGGTTTGTGTGAATCATGTCGGAAAACTTCTCATGTCAATATTAATTATATTTTATTTTTATTTTTTATATCCCTGTAACGAACTAACTGAAATACGTTTGTTGGTTATGTATTCAACCCATTTGGAATTCAAAAAGCCGACCTATAGCCGTTGTTTGCCCTATGGTTTATCAATATCAAATTCTAATAAAATAAAATTTTACAGAATTAGGGATCTGAGCCTTATGATTTGCATATTATCACATGTACCTACAGCCTAAACGTTAGTAAACAAGTATAAATTATATAACAGTGTTAGATATTATACTAATACAGATTATGCTTAGTCCTGCACTTAATTGATATCACTTAGCACCGCTTAGTTAATGGACATAACATACGCTCATGTGTTCCTGTTAACAAGGTCAAATCTATTATTGTGGTACAACCGAGTTAGTTATACAACTATTTCGAATGCTATGTTGGTTTAAACCTAACTTTGACCATACTTTAAATACGGCTGACTTAAATATTACAAGAAATCGATGATCGAAAATAGGTTTACCAAATAGATTACTTAAGTTATAAAATGGCATTTTAGTAGAGCCTATAACATTTAGGAGGTGTTCCTTGAAATCAAATTCTGAAATATAATATTTAAGGTACATAATGCATTTATAGCACATAAATTTGATAAAATAGACTTCAGTCACTGAAAAAATATTTATACGTACTTAATGTTACGGTGTGTTGGACAAAGCCAAACAAAGACTTAATAAAGTAGAAGCACACTCATAAAACAATATACATATGCATTAAAACGCCTTAACTTTAAAATCCCTTGATAATAAAAGTTTAAGTAAAATTCTCTCCGAACTGTAGATAGTCGTTTATGCATTTTGTTTTAACGATCAGTAAAAATTTGCGAACCGTGAAATAGAACAGAGGCGCCGAAATGATCGGTCGTTAATGAAAAATGTGTCTATATTTGATAGTACCGAATTAATATTGATTGCTTGCCTCCCACGTAGAGTCTAGCCTGCTAATTAAAATCAAACAGGGAGTACTTATACACCGATAGATTGAGTATACCTTCGACATTTGTGTACCTACTACTTCTATGTTTTATGAAATTTAATATAACTGTAGGTTTCGCTGATGATACATGATCACGTTTACTTTCAGAAGACATGATGCTGCATACGGTAAACAGCAGCCAATTACTTATATATCTAATAAGACTGTAATTGTAATTTAGAATTCTTTAAGTTAATCCCCTAGTAGGATTTAATGCGGCTTCCAGTAGTTTTGACAGATAATTAGGTAAATCTTAAGGGATACTGTTTATTTTTAATTGTTTACATTGCTACTTCTTGTCTACTGGACTTGATTGCGTATAGCCACAGATAACATACAGTCTTATTTGATTTCATAAAATAAAGAAGTATGGTCACCTTGAGACAGAAATAGGATTGCAATGAAATCAAATGGAAAATAGTTCTGAAATGATCTCACTAATTTTCGTCTAGAATCGTCTTAAAACCTAATCGCTCTTAACAGTCAATCAAAAAGAAGGTAATTACAAGCCTAATAAGATTTTAATTTAAATTCAGGTGCTTCTAGATTTAATTAGTGGCTCAGACCAATTAATTTGGCAAAAACATTGCTTATACTTAATTTTACCACAAATTTATTTTGCTTGATTAGTTACTGCTCTATTTTATAAGGATTTCGAATTATTACTTTATATTAAGTAATTGATTTTTAATTTTAAGTAATTAATGAGAACGTACTTAATTTATTAATTTTTAAAGAAAATCCATTATTGTCCCTTTGCTGGGCAAAGGCCTTCTGGAGTAAGAGAGGGGCTAGCTTTTAATCCACCACGTTGGCTAATTGCGGTTATTGCGAAGAACCGGCGGAACCTATGCAAAGTTTCTTCCAGATGTTTTCCGTAAAGAACAAATGTTAACTTGTTAATAATATTGAGCACGTTATTCAATATTCCTGGAATAATATATAAAAAAATATATTATAAACACCCCTTGAGTTTGTCCTCATTATTTGTTTAAAAAGGAACGCCAAACCCACATATTACCTTTATTTGTCTTCCGTAGGATTCGAAAGAAGCTGAAAAGTAACAACGGAAGAGATAAAGACACTTTTACACGTATTTTCGCAGTGGCATTCCTTCCGTCGAACAAGGAAGTAGGTCAGGTAACGTAAAGCAAACGCGACTTTTTCAAGGTCTCCGTGGAAAAACTTGTGTAGGAACATTTTTCAGAGTACGGGCGTTTTAAATGAGTGAAATGTTATCGAGAGAAAGATTTTTGCATTATTATTGATATTTTGGAGGACGGGATAGGCATTGTTATGTCGTAGATTAGTAAAAATTACACTTAGCCCGTTAACTCATTTTTATATATCAATCTATTGTTTTTTTTTATTTTGAGCAGTTGCAGATCAAGGCTTATTTTTCATATCTATTGCATTGTGCGCAGCTAAGCTCTCCTTAGTTATAATTCAATCAGAAGAGTTTATTTAAAGAAGTTCGCCGTACTTTAAACCTTGTCAACATAACAATATCCACTTAATTTGCCTTTGCTCTGACAGTCAAACTAATCCTATGGCTAATAACTAACTGGCTGATAAGAATCAAATTCGCGATACTCATCGAGAGCCTCACAATTATAATCTACGTGGCATACAAGCACATGTACAGCGTTAATGTGGGGAGGGCAGGGTTCACCGAACATATTAAATCGTTAAGTGTTTTGATAAACACAGACAAGGGGGGGTTTAGCGATGATGCGATTCGCAGTTGGGAATTTGGTAAATCATCCTAGATGGGGAAGCACGTAGCGATTTGAATTGTGAGCCGCGCTTATCTAGCCACGGGAAACTGGATTATTCCCAGGTTTTGTTTGTAGTTTTTAGAGGCCCTAAAACCTTTTGAAAACATTGATTACGTTTTGATTTACAGAGGTACCCTTTTATGAATAATGTTCTATAACATTACCTTTTATAGGCATAAAAGTTTTATCTTAAGATGATTTATTTACCTACTTCTATCCACCAATGCTAAAATTGCTCGACTTTTCCAAACACCCACAAAATAGTCACTGAAAGTAAGTACATAACTCTGTCAGCAAAGAAAAACGGCACACTACCTTTTACCCGTAAAAAGATATCTGATAGGCCAACAAAAAATATTCAATCGCAATATTCATGACTCCTCGATTGTATTCGTGATTTGAATGCAAATTCAAGGAATCTCATTTGAACTGAAAATTATATTGAAGTTGTTTCGCAAACAACGCGGAGCGCTACGTTATTTAATTAAATGTGTGAACACTGATTATCCTAAGAAGTTTACGTTGAATAGGCTGTTTTAATAAACAATTCGACATTCTAATGACGAATCAAAAGTGTTGGTGTAAGAGACGGGAGGTCCTGAGCACTCCCGAATGTACGGCTTCGCTCCCAAATTAGCTATCAGGACGAGCGGCGACAAAGAGCTGAGGGCTTATCTGGCGGATTTAGATGAACTGGAACCCTTGGCGACTATACAAAATAATAGCCGGCTCGATAGCGTCATTGTTTGAGCATGAAATTAAAATTGAACGGGGTTCACACGTGCGCACGGTCGAGATAAGGGGTTGTACCGGCCGTGCAATCGATTCGCGACTATCGTACCGATGTTTGCCTGTACGTTGATTTACTTAAGGGGTTTGCTCTTTTCTTTATTTGATCTCTAACAACTACTCTTATGCTTTTGTTCGCTATTGAAGTATTGTTTGTTTAGTTCAGATTTACCAATGAGTAGGTAAACTTGGGGCTGTTTTATATTTCTCATGGTTTTCTTGTTTATGCAGCAGTTTCAAGTGATTAAAACGAAGAGTAAGTAAACATAGGTTGTAAAAACAGTAGGCGAGGTAATTAAATAGTGTGTATTAATAGCACTGAGGCGAATTTGAAATGAAGTAAATTAATTTAGCTCCACGCTGAAGTCATTTCATTAGCACAATGTAATATCATTACGGCGCACCAAACACTGTATGTCGAGTTTAACAATAACAACACACACCGTCATAATCCTAAAGCCTAAGTACGCAGCACATGCACACATCAAATCAATTTACAAACAAAGCGGGCCTATATTGTCTGAATGTAACATGTCTATCCAAAATTAGATCTATTAGGGATTTGGCTGTCTAGCTAAACACGTTATACATATATTCGATTATTTACCTATTAACGTAGGCGTAGGCGGTTATAGTGCGGTATCGATGCAATTTAATTTATCGATACCCCGCATTGTGTGTTTTGCAGGAGCGCTTCACTAGCCAACCCGTTTCTGCTGAGTTTCTAGCTGTATTTGTTCTACCCTTCGGGCATTAGATATTGCTGATGATTTAATTAATTGGATTTCGATGTAAATAATGTGTTTTGTTTGTAATTTACATTACTGGTATAATAACGTGATTTGTAATGCAGTTAAGTTACATGAATTGGTTTTGAAATGTATGATTGGATTGGTAATTTAATTATTTTACGTAATTTTACCATCATTCGTGCTATAATTTATGAAAATAATATTTCTTTTGCTTTTGAGGGCATAGTTTTGGCCAGGTTGCTTATTTTTATTATTGCTCGTACATCTATTATTTCTCGTATACGGTGTTTTTAATGGGAATTTATGTGATCATTTCCTCAGTATTTTTCATTTTAATCCAACCTAAACGATGTAAGCCTCATGTTTTCATACAAAGTTATTAATATTTATGGCAAAATTGCACTTTAACTCAAAGTTATCCACCTTATTACTTAGTATTGGCTCGTAGTCGCAGCATGCGGTTCATAAAATGAGATCGCAAGGGTGTTCGTAATGAAGCCGCTTACGTCATCCCCAGTTTATAATTGTATTTTCCTTAGAGGTAGCTAATCCATTTCCATTTACACGTGTTCAAGTATTCCAGAGTACAAGTGAAAATAAGCTCAGTAGCTGTGAAAATAAAGTTGTTGTTACAACGGCGGGGCGTTGGAAAGAAAAAAATAAAATTAAAAGGGGTAAAACCGAACACAAATCATGAACTGTTTATGCAAATCCTGGTTCGGAGCAACCGGATTACACGGGAGCATCTGTGTCTACACTCACTAATGAGATTAGTGACACCAAGTAGAGCTGAACTGTGCCGCTTAACGGTTAGGTTCAAACGGACTCAAATTATTTAGTGTTTATGCACACATGCTGCGTCGAACTGAAATATGGTTATGTCTTTAAGATGAGCTTTAGTGTTGTGAAACTTGACTGTTATGGCTTGTATGAAGGTGATTTCTAACTTAAGAAACTAGAGAGTGAAAGTCGGATATGAGCAGCATCTATTAGGCATTGAAACAATTAGCATCTGCTGGTATTTATGAAAAAATATTGTAACAATCATGAGTCCTTACGTTTTTCTTCAAGCATGATTACTGATACAAGTGTTATAAGAATCATAACTTTATTCATAAAGCTTTGTCTCAACTTGCATTTATAAATAAAACCAAATGTAGGTTATATATTCACAATATTTTTGTTTATTTCAATTTTTTTTTAACTAATTATTTAAGCAAGTCTTATATGACATAAATATTTTTTAGTTTTTTATAAAAATATTATTTATGGCACCACGCTAAGACATTAACTTTTTCAATATAAGACTCGTTAGCAAGTCATGGTCAGTCGTAAACACAAAATAATACATTATTCTTTAATATTTAAAAACACATATCATGTCACCAAAATGTTCACCGATGACTAACACTAAAGGGAAAATCGATAAAACTGTACAAGGTAATATTATTATCTATTGAATATTTGTTGTAATAGAGGAAAATGCATCAATTTAATGAAAGTGAACCGCCGTTATAGTCACTCAGCACGGAAAAGTTCTTGTTAAAGAACCCCTTGATAATCATACATATGTAGGTGACTGCATATTACGTGAGTTCAGGAAATATTGTGTAATGTATGTTTATTTTTATACAACCGATATTGGTAAAAAGGAACACGAAATCACTTTGATATCTGTCTGTCCGTCTGTCTGTCTGTCAGTGGATATTTCCTCTCAATTCACCTGAGATCAACGTTCCAATTTTAGTTAAGTTACCAAATAAAAATAGTTTCAGATGTGGTATTTTTATCATGCTACAAGAGTTTAAAGTGGAACTATGACGTCATGAACAGTTTTCTCCCGCGGGTTAAGGTTTTCTGGGAGTATATAATATATTATATTATTTATATTATATAGAATAAAATAATTCAGTAGCACAATTCTCTACAGCCAGTACTGTCGAGTAGCGAGAGTTTGACATTTAAAATCTACTGCCGAATAGTACCAACGAAGCCCGCTAGAGGCGCTGATCAAATGTTTGTGCAAAATTTCTAGGTAGCTAGCCGGTTGTCGGTAGATGATAGTGGTAGAAAATCGAGCTGGCTACTTGCAACTGGGACACCCAACATATGGGAATTCCTCGCAAGCGAACCTACAAATAAAACCTAGCGAAGTTATGTAAGTAGTATGTACTATCGAACAAACTGAATCATGACCCACCATGTGCTCATTTTCTAAAACACGTCTATATACGCGTAGGTCGAAATTGGCTTGAACCTACGTTTCCTTGGTAATGAATTTGTTATCTGTCATTATTGCGACAAATCTTTGTGCGCCAATACAATAATGCTTTGCTACCGTTTTCAACAGGCTCCGTGGCGTAGTGGGTTGATGTTACGACTGCGACGCATCAGGAGTAGGTTCGATACCCACTCGGGACATGGTTTATTCGGCCCTTATAGGAAATAATGTTACTATAAAAATTAAAATTATATAGGGTAACCAGCATAGTTATTACCCGGTTAAGGAATTGATACACAATTTTGGTCAATAATAAAACTAAAAAATATCTTTATTTAGTAAAACATTGACTTAAACTCTATTATATTATATCGCAACTTAAATATTCTTTCTAAAAGAACATCAGTCGTTTATTTCAATAACTTTATACTTATTCAATATAAAACACTTAAAAACAAGAAATACTAGCGAATACTGTTAATTCAAATGTGTTATCCTTAACAACAATTGCAACAAACTTGCCTACTTTTTCTTTTCGAACTACACACCTGTCGCACAAACGTCGGACATGAGTTCTATAAATTAAAATGTTACCAATATTCTGAAAGTGACATATATCGCAATTGATTTAAGCTGGTAATTTTAGAAATTAAAATAAACGTATTATTCCTTAACATTGGCAATCACTGTATGATGGGCAATGACTATAGTGGTTACCCTAATCGTTTCACAGATTTCTAAATGACGTGCTATTTGATATTTGACACAAATAGGTTTTTTTCACAGTGAAAAGAGTTTAGACTATTTTATTTTATTTTTTATTTTTACATTCTAGATTCAAATTAAGAGTGATTTATCGAAAATGTATCTACGTACTGTAATAACAAAGGTCAAAGTTGTCTGTAGTCGTAATACATCATAACACAGTCGTATGCATGTTTAAAATGTCCTAAGTGCAACTTTGACGATAGAGACGAAATTCTTACTGTTTTGACGGTGTCAAGCGAATTATCGGCAAAATGGGTCATGATTCAGTTGGTTCGATAGTACCTACCCAAATATAGCTTCCGTTAGGTTTTATTAACCGCGCCACCTTATATACAAACAGTAAACATCTTCAATGTGTTGGTGTGTGGGTAGCCCGCGTCGTAGCCGAACCGTGCACTATTTATGTGTATGGGTTCGCATGTAAACAGCCCATAACCACAGACACCGCACTAACGCTATGAAAACTATCCCATTTCCAGGATTTTATTAAAACAAATAAATTACACTAGGGGAACCGAAGATCATAATGTATGATATGTAAATTGAATGGACCGACGAAAAACTACGTCCTTAAGAAACTAGAAGATTTTTATCTGTGTACTTTACTGTTTTTGCTCCAATACATTTTCTTATTTTCTGGTGAAATTGAGAACGGTAACTCAATATGAGTATTTATATATTTGAAGGTTGGCTTGATATCATTATTTTGTATTCGAATACTCTTTTATTAAGGTGAACGATCGTGTTCTAAGCAATCTATATAGTTTATTTAATGTTAGTATGTTAGATTGGTTTATTGGATATGCTGGTTCTTGGAAACATATACGTTATGTTATACACGAACTAGAAACGCTAAAAAGTTGAATATAACTCGAATTTAACAATGTTTATTGGATTTTTAGTTAAACTATGACTCGTTTTTCAAAACTGTGCCAAACAATGACCCCAGTATTAGTAAATTTTGATTATTTTGCATATTTTACACTAATTTCATAACAAAATATAATATTTCGGTAATTGGGTCATACTACATAGTAAATATTTAGGTACCTAACAACTTACTGGTATCTAAGTTATTATTCATGCCAAGGCTACTTTTTCTTGGAATTTAAACTCATTTCAACTTTTAATTCCGATTTAATTATTGCAAAACTACACTTTCAACATACACAAATTGAAAATCTAGCATTTTTCGTTATCGCACTACACGGATGAGCATTGCAATAAACATAACGATTGATATAGCAATAGCAGTAGGTATAACGCACAATCATTATTCACACGCTATTTAGCAGTTAACGCGAACGCACGCAGTTTTATCAATGCGACATTTATATTGTGTTAATCGTGTTTGGATATTGAACCCTGCGATAGGGGTAGGGGATAGTGTTGCCACCGTACATCCCCGTTTGCGGGAGCTAAATATATTATTTGTTCTCCTCCTTTTGTGTCAATGCTTCACCAATTTACACTTGAATCGGCTGCGAATATTGGATACAATTTTGTTGGCTTACAATTCTATACTTTTTGTTTAAGCCAAATTTCGTAGCAGAAGTACGGTATCGGTTTCGAAATGTATTATCGGGAATGCATGCACATTTCCGACACGGAAGTCTAACTGCTAATATGTATTTTTTTATGTATCAACCAAAGCTTATGAAGCTGATTTCCATCTTACTTCCAAAGTCATAATATTACTTTGTGAAATAAAATGTTACTAATCTGATTATCAGTAAAGTGATACATTTTTCTGATAATCATCCTACAACAGTAAAATAGAGCATTTAAAAAACCAGGTCAACCAGAGCGCCCCACAAGTTAAGTAAGAAATTATAGATTCACATGAGTGATGAAACTCGGTGCAAGAAAGACTACAAAATGAATATTTGTGAGGCTTCGTCGAATTTTTGGCAACTCGAGAGCTGGTAAACGACTGCGATTATGTATCTAGGGTACAATGTCAAAGTAAGTGCATTGCATAATAAGATTGCATTTAAGATCCGCAGAATGTATTGCTGAAGAATTTTGATAATAATACTGGTATAGTTTTATCAAATTGTCCGACAATGTGTGATTACAACAAAAATATTATTTTACATGTTATACATGATATGTTTTAACACGTTACGTTAAGTAAACAAATAAAAGGTAGGTGTTGAGTTTTATTGAAACAAATATTGTTAAACATGTAATGTATTTTTTAAAAAGCCCTTAACTGAGCTTCAAAAAAGAAAAATTACGAGCTTTGCCAGCTTTTTCAGATTATTCAACAATTTGACAGATTTTCATACATACCAAATTTATATTAAAAAATAGGCACAAAAATTATATGCACTTTACAAAAGTAATGTTGGCAACACTATTATCGACGGAACTGTGGTGGATAAACGGATGGATGGCGTGGCGTTGATAGCTAGTGTTGCAATAATTTATCAGAAACTTTTTATTAGTTTGGGGGTAGAACTGCTGATTGATAATTTAGGGGAAGCATTCATTTCATATTTACGGTTCGTAATTAGAAGTTATTTTAAGGCTCGAACGAAATACAAACATATGTGATTAAGGATTTTTTTTTATGAGCAAAAGGCATGCCCAAAACTAAAAAATAAATAAATGCAATAACCAGTTTTCATTGCGATTGATATTGCATTTCTTAGTTGAAGAAAGTTTTCTGTGTGAAGCCTCACAAAACTAACATTATGGTTCTGATATTCCAAAAAATATCTACGTAAGTACATAATGTATACTTTGCCTTAATTAGTTAAGCGTAGTTCAAAAGTTTTTAGGAACTTGATACAAAACTTCAAAACGTAACTTAACGACATATATACCAGACAGTCTCAAGACTGGAATCAAGTTGCGTAACACAAACTGCGTCCAATCAGTCACGGCAAACGTTTTTCTGCAGATGCAAGTGACACACATAAATCTGTAAGTTTTCACCGGACAACTCCGTTTCGCATTAAGTACACACAATATGAGCGTCCCAGCCATATTTAACCGTTATCAAGCCAACGGCCAGACCTCGTATTCATCGCCAATGATTTACTCATGGCTTATCCCACCTTCAGTAAGTGACTTATTGAATATAAACGCAGCCAATGAGCTCGTTGTGTGTACAAATTTACGGTTAATTATAGTACATGAAGAATTTGTGGCCCAATTTAATGTTATTGGAAATTTATTTAAATGCGACCTGGGATTTCCGATATTTTCAGTATTTTTATGTTTTTAAGTGAAATAAATTTAATTTTATTTCGAAATTTAATATAGATTATATTTAAATGGTGACGAACTGATTAAATATTAAATATCGTCATCGTATTTACAAATAGATGCACATAAACCCCTATTTCCTAAGCCTCTGAAACCACCAAGCAGCTGTTAGTTGTCTACGTCTATCGACAACGTTGATTCAGTGACGTCACCGTCATGATCTCCCGACTCCCACCCTCTAAAACCGCCGCTCGACCGGACCGCAGCATTATCTTTGATAAGTCAACTGTCAAAATTTAATCTACATACAACGTGAAGCCACGAATGTGCACCGAACCATACGAATACGAAATGATTTTGCGCATAGGATTTGTTTTATTTTCAGAGACAGGGGTGCGCTCAGCCGCGGCGTCGATAATGGAACCTACCCATTGTTGGTGTTCTGAAAAGCGCCAACTGCCGTATGGACATCAAGCGATTAGAGCTCTTATTGTCTTTGTGAAAATGTGTGAACGTTTTAAAATAACTTTTTGTTGAAATTGCCATTTTAAACCGTTCAAAGTTTTGAGACAATGATAATGCATCGCAATTTATCGGCAACAATGTCGATTATCTTGTCTGTATTCATACAGAAAAGATTTTGAAAGTAAAAGAAACAATCTATAATATCAATGAAATAAGTCCATACAGTAAAGTAGGTAGGTACCGTACATAATGAACTCCCAACTCCCAAAGCAAAAATCTCATCTCGCATAATGGCTATTGACATATCACAAAATAATTCGAATGACGCAAATACGCAAATCCACTTCAGAAATCAACTAAGGCTGCGTTAATCAATCGGTGCGCTCCCTCGACGCGACGCATCGGGTGCAAACTATGCAAAAAGCGTCATTCTGCACCCGGCATTGATTCCGATGATGTGTCCGTGGTCGCAGACACGGTCATTATCATTATCGTGCCGCGCGGAATCCATTAATCACGTTGGTATTCCTGAACCGTGCTTCGTCACCCCCCACTTTCCCCTATCCCCCCCTTTTTGCCCGATGCCCCAAGTACCTGGACGCACTCGTGCATTCACCCTTCTCTTATCAGTTTTGATGTAGCGACGACAGGACGGAACTCAAGATACAGATGAACAGGAAATGACGTTTATATTTTTTGGACTTTTAGGATGTTACGGGGTGTTTCAATTTTCATAACTTTCTATTAAGGCAATAATATTTCATTTTTATGCTTTCCGATAAATTTTATATGACAATTGAAATGATGAAAGGATTTTTTTCACGTTGAAATTACTTACCTCTTACTTACTTACCACCATATTTCAATTCCGAAAATAATCATTCGAAAGACAAACACTTCAAACCTATAATTACTTTCCCGAAAGTAGAAAACAACTTACAACTCAACAAATTAAGTACCACTAACATACAAAGTTCAAACTTCAAACTTAATACAGCAATTACCGAAACATTCCAAAAGTGACAACTCCTTCCATATTTTAAAGGAAGAAAGACGTCCAACTACATTAATTTTATTAAAAGTTGTTGTGAAGATTATTAATTTCGGTCCCCGAGGCGCGGCGGGATGCACGCAGACGCCCAAGTGCTCCCCTGTAGTATTTGCTATCTGTCTATTCCACTAATGCGTAGTAACAGGGCATTGATATTCCGCATACAATCCCGTTCATTCGATTCGCGATGAGCCCAGTTATTAAATCAGTTGGATAAACAGACACCTGTGTTCCTAGATGGATTTGCATACTCACACATGCATGCATCACAGTGATTTGCATAATTACAATGGCAACATGAGAATGTATTCGTGATTTGTGACAAAAATGCATCAACAATGATTACTATCGATCTGTAGTGACTGAGGTATTTTCATGTTTTTCCATTTGCCTATTAATTTTCTGATGCGCTACGCGTAGGGTGGAACCGCCAATTACTTACCGCCTTAATTTGTGGTATTATAAATTCCTTTTGCTGTTTTATTCCTATTTTTAGGCAGACAGTTGAGTTTTGAAACTATTATTTGTGACAAAATATTTTGTTTATTTTGGGATTGTTTTGTTTTGAATCTTGTTTAACGCCTGAATATCTAATAAACAATTTGCTTTGTAACGCAGCACATTATAAAACAAGAGTATTTTTTATAATGCTTAAAAAAGAGGCATGCTTATTCCAAGAAAAATTATACGCATACATTAAATTTATTAAAATTTAAATAGTTAAATTAATTACATAAACAGATTATTACAGCCGTGAACTAACTCTCACCACCTCGTAACCCCACTTAACATACGCCATAGATACTGACGATGATGAAAATGAGTTTTGCAATGATTATCCATAATTGACTACGAGGGGCGTTCACAAAGGGAATCAAATCTAAGGATTGCGGATAGAGCCGTTTTCAGCTCTACTGATGAAAGGGGAATAGGCATACTAGACTTCATTAATAGATAAAATATTCATTAATGATAATACTCGTCGTTATTTGAACAGAAATTACATTTTTATAAAAAATCTAATAAATAATTACATTTTAAATAAATTATTCTAATTGTGATCTAATTCGAATAGAAAAGGATAAGTCAATTTCTTTTTGAACCGCCAGTCTTGAAAAGGGGTTTTGCTCTTGACGTAAAAACATGTTACGCTCAAAGATACTTTTACCGTACACAGTAACATACGTACTGACAAAAGAAGAAACCTACTCTATAACTTCGATAACTAGCCAGCTCCATATATCCCGATCATTGCTCAAACAGACCACTTGAGATAACCTTGTAAACCAATACAATCTGTGGACTAATCGTCATAGACAATCTCTACGCATGACAACAATAATATGCCCGTATATCAAGCCCTTAATAGCTGGCGACGACGTAATTGAGTCTAACCAATCTGATATCAGGCTTGCATTATAGTGATTTACGCGTTTATAATACTATCTGTGCACTGATTGGTTTCGTGTTGACATTGTAACGGGATAGTTAATAGAGCCAACAGAATATGACGTATCGATTGCCAATAATTTCAGAGTTCATAAGTGTTGAAGGTTATGACGATTTCGCTTTTGGAGGTCGTTTGCCCTTTAAGACAAGGAACATGAATAAGATTGTATGTTTACCCAAATAAACAAATTTTCCGCAGAAACATGTGAGGTATCTTTGAATTGCAATAGGCTGAATTAGTCGCAAAGTAGTAATACTAAATATAAAAACATCGTTAAGGGTGGTTTAAGAAAAACGTAAGTTCATATCCATCACCTAAAGACCCTGTTCATGCAACTTCAATTCAATTACATATTTAATATCAAAATTATATTTGAAAATTACTAACTAAAACTCCATTAAAACGGCCGTAACAGTTTTAGGTGAAACTTAACTAAGCATTCAAAATTTAATTACGACATTCAATAGGAATTTTAAAATAATTTCGTTCAACTAGCCCTCAGAGAGGCTGATAAGCTCGGTTTCATTAAACCCTTTGCTAAAAGTTATCTACCCAATATGCACATGACTTAATCAAAAATTCATAAACCGTACTAATAGCTTCTAACCGAATTAGTTAGTGGTAAAGTTCAGCTTAAATTAAATCATACCGACGGTCCCTACGTACATTCCCTCAAGTGGTACTTACGGGATTTGCCTTTTTTGTTTCCGTGACCCTCCGGTTGTCATACACTATCGATTGATTAAAAAAAATTTAGTAAAAATGCTTTAATTCTACCCTAAATCAACACTCGACAAAGCCCAGAACTACAACACTTCCAATGTAAAATGTCACTAGTGAGAGTTAAGACATTTTACATTGGCAAGTCAACAACACCCCCGCGCGCCTCCCCCGTAACTCCCACATGCGGACTTGTTGCGCTCGCGCAAAAAAGAAAATGAAAAATGTAAAAGATAAAGGCAAAACCATCAAAATATCATAAGGTAAGCTGAATTTGACGTTTTATTTTATTGTACCTACTTTAACTTTAATTATTAGTCAGTAAAAAGTATATTTTTAATTACATTATCAACTTAAATTACTTTTTTGGTAATCTAAACAAGCTTTATTCAATTCCGACGTAATTAGTCGCTTTTGGTAGTTACGTTATTTTACTTGGGAATGTTTTAAATCAAAAAGTCTTAAGTGTTACATAAGTGTTTTTACGTGGGAGAACATATACTACTGTTTTAAGTAACTGCCACTTAAGTTATTTTACATCGGGAATATTAAATAAAAAATGTAAGTAATTACCATTTCTGTTATTTTACGTTGTTTTTTGTTATTTTTTTCGGGTTCATTTTCGCTAGCATCAAGGGATGAACACTAAGATCTGGCTCAAATCCATGCAAAAATGAGTCCCACGCCACCCTCGGCTCCATTAGTTTCAAATTTGCTCGGTGATAAAATACTGTCAGATTCAAGTATAGTAGAAATATTGGAATCGCCACAACCGACGTCTACTCTTTGGCTCCAAGGGGTTTCTCAATCACCTTCCAAACATCGTGCTCCTTCATGGACTCCAACTCCCGCTTCATCGCTGCTATCCACTCATGGCTATCAGGTCTTCGAAGGACTTCTTTGTACGAACGTGGTTATTCCTCTAACTTGCATGTACTGTTGTAGCAATATAGTTCACTTTGTGCGCTACGAAGCCTATTCCTCAGAGGATACCTAGGCTCTTCCTCGATATTCACACTTACTGTTCTGACTCTTGTATCACAATGTTCAGCATCAGATTCATTTGAATTCACAGGCTCCACAGATTCAACACAAGGATCTGTATCCACATCTGCTGAGTCTGAGCTCACCTCCGCATCTTCAATACTGTCTGGGTCTGTCAGACGTGTTTCGTTCTCCACATGCCTCACGAAGTCTTTGAAAAAGTTCAAAGCTTGAGACTTCTCCCTGAGTAAGAAATTTACTAGTGAAATGGTCTACTATTACGAACATGTTACGAGCTCCACCATAAGAACGTTCCGACATGGGACCACACAAATCAGCATGTAATAAACTGAGTTTGTCTTTCGCTCGCCTTGCTTCACCCTTTGGAAAAGGTAATCTATGTGCCTTACCTCTTATACAAGCAGCACAAGGTTCCATTACACTACCTAACTTATACACTAATTTATACACTACCTCCAACCTCGATGTTAGGCAACTTCCGTAAATCATTCAAGTTAACATGCCCTAATCTACGATGCGAAAGTGCCAACGAGTCTTCAACTTGAACCGTAGCCAAAGCACCATCTACAATAGCAAAACAAGCATCCAACTTATAGATACCTGAGACTTAACTAGCAGTAACCACAAGTTTACTCGTTATCTCGCTTATCGATTGGTGAAACATCCTACAGCCATCAGAATCAAAAATAACTCTCCATGCATTCTGTGCCGCCTTAGATACCGACAAAAGATTAACTTTCGAGCCAGGCATAAAGGAACAATCTTTAACAGTTAACAAAACTCCTTTCACATTAACTATAATATCACCTTTGCCTTCACTTGACATTCTATCATCATTTGCACACGTCACAACATTCTTATCAGTAACCTTAAAGTCTCTAAACCACTGCTTCTGAAAACTCATGCGTGTCGAGGCTCCACTATCGAGATAAAACGTCGAGGGGCTGAAGGATTTGTGCACCGACAGTGAACACTTGAACACCACAACGCAACTTTCTTCGACTTCGAGGAAACCGTTGTAAGCGTGCACCACATCCTTGTCCAGCATCGGGCAATCGGACCTCTTATGACCTTTCTTTCCACATTAAAAGCACTTGAGCCTTAATACTAGTAGTGAAGAAACAACAGTCAGTTTCTTCACTACTAAAGCCGACTTCGACGAGGAATTATTTGAAGAGCTCTGAGCGCCATCCGTAATGGTCGGTAAACATCAGGCATACCTCGCAAAAGTACCACGGCAACCAAATCGTCATCGAAACTTTGATTGATTTCTTTACGCTTTTGAGCCTGACTCATGACAGCAGATCGGTGGTTTTCCAGCTTCTCATCCAAGAGACAATTCATCAGAGTTATGCGCCTATTTATTGCCTTGTCTTCAAAAATTATTGTCAATGTATCCCACACTTCTTTTGCGTAAGTAAGATTTTGAACATACGGATACAGATGAGATTCTAACTAAAGGCATATTAACGTGTATGCTTCTTGATCCTTCTCGATCTCGGCCTCATCATCCTTCTTTGGAAGTATTGATGTATGTATACTTGAAACATTTTTCTCGAGCAACCATATTCAACAAGTACCTAATTATGATTGCTCAATATTATTACTATGTACTATTTTATATCTTTATGATGAAGAAAAGGGTTGCCTATTGTGAATTTAATAAAAAAAGTTTCAAAAATATTTCTTTTTATTTTATTATCAGCCCTTACCTCATGGCTCCCAGTATGAAAACACCGTAAATCAATATTATACTCAACGTAAAATTTAGTAAAAGGCAGTTACAATTTAGATCGTTGTTCAATCCCCCATGTAAAGATCAGTAAGTACCACTTAGGTAAATGCTAGTCGGAATGTTTCCGATCTAAAACGACGGTTGTGACCAATGGTACATAAAATGAATATATTTTAACGTTTTTATTTTATTTTCTCATAAAAGACAACAAATAAAGACTTCGTGCAAAATTTCATAGCTCTGCGATTGATAGAAATTGAGATACAAGTGTTTGAAACTTCAAACAGCTCTCCTGTAAAATTTGCGTTTTGTAATTAGGTTATTGTACGTAGGGACCGTCGATACAAAACTTTGATGTGCATCGAACTATATAGAGTTTGAGCTACTTAATGTATTTAGAATTTGTAAAGGCATATGAGTCATTATCGAAAAACATTAGCCCAAATGCGAGTTCAAATAGGTAATTTCCTTTATTTCGACACCAAATAAAGGCACGGTATTCTATTTGCCTGTACATTTTAGTCGTAATTATTGTTTATTCTAAGGCTATGGATACACGGGTTCCTAAAAGGGCGGCGGCTGATAAAATCTTTCATTGGGGCGTATTATGACGATCGCTCCTCGCTCGTAAGGGGGAATCGATACCGGCATGAATATTTGAACGCGTTTTGTGCTGTCCATACTTTTGTCGCGCCGGGCTATCGGCTAATTGAAATAGTTTTGTTTATCAACGACCCTTCGTAACGATTCGATCGAAGCATTTTTAGAATATGACTGTCGTGACTGTAGATAGGGCCAGTATTACATATTAAATACTTCGCATTGTATCCTGCCACTATGATAATTATGCCGTTCATGTTGCGATAATGGAAAAATCTATTAAGCGTAGTAATAATAATATGCTGTGTCTATATCGCCATCAGAGTTAGTTAAAAAAGTATTGGATCAATAACACTCTGTATGTGTATTTAATTTGTTTGAAACTTTTTTACATTTCACAAACGATCGACCTAGTTTCGAGTCTATAATAATTAACATCAATATTATTGACAACCTATTTCTGTTTTGTCCCAGTGATATATGTATATTTTTATACACTTATTAATTATTTAATAAACTACGGAATACAGATAAAATAGCGTATTGCTTAATAAAAATAGATGAATCCAATGCTTCTGTATTGAGAATATCGTAAAATACTTAAAATGTCAGATAAAAGTCGTATTACAGAATACTATTCAATCCAATAACCACCTTTCACAATCATGCTCAACAAATGAAAACCGTGCAATGTATCATACTATCGGAAATTCTGCACCTGTCAGCCAATATTTTGGCCTACATTTAAAATATTTTACTCATATTTTCAGTGTTCACAAACAAAAGAAGAGTCTCGCGTCGTTTACGCACGCTATAGTAAATTACGCAACAATTCGAATGGAAAATGAAATGCCTGCTTCCGAACCATTAAGCAATTTGAATTTAACACTCGTCCCTTCATTTTCCTATTACCGCAGAAATTGCGCGATTTACTCGCAAGCCCTTAGAAGTGGTGTAACAACCAACGCGGAACTAAGAATCGCGGTACAAGTGTTACTTGCGGTATTATTACTACCTAACTCTATTTTAACCCTCTATTCAGGGGTGTTTCAATTTGCAATTTTTGTTACTTTACAATCATTTGTCTCAGATTTGAATACTTATAAAATGTTGTCCGTAGCCGCTTATTAATTTATTTGGTTTACAAATATTACACAAAAACTTCGCTGGAATACATTCGTACACATACTTGAGTTTCCGTAACGCAATTCAAAAATTTAGGAAACGCAAACGAAACGTAAAACCGTGATTTATATTTATCTTAATCAGCAGTCGAAATCACTTCGCGCAGAAAACTTCCAAAATCGTTTACCAAATCGTTTGCGTCAAAGAGAAATGAAGTGATCGATGCGGAATAAATCAACAGAGAACAAATTAAATACGTATGTGGAGGAATAGAGCTGTGAGCCAATCCAAGGCTTTTTATAGAAACTTCTTGCAGAAAAAAGTAAACGAAATTGAACGATATAATGTGCGGAACTGTTCTCGCTTGAACACGCTCAACGCAGATGTTATATTTCACTCTTTGATTTTATTTTTACAAATTGCGAGGGGTTCAATTTTTATTCATTTGCTGTTTCCTACTTTGGAAAATTTGAAGTTATATCTTCGCTCCGGTTCAATAAGAATTGTGATTTCTGTGCCATGCTGTCTTTTTAAATTGGAGCCAAAGGTTATTGCATTTGAGACTCGGATTTTATACATTTTTTTATGACAATGAAAGAAAATATTATTTCGCTAAGATATTGTTCATTGTAGTAATTCGATAAGATTGTAATGAAAGTAATGTTTTCCCGTATACTTTAGTTAGTATTTCCAATTATATAAGAAGATTAATATAACACAACTGGAGCTACGTGATCGGTAAGCAGCATTGACAAAACGGCACTGGAGGGAGGCACTTATTGAAGTCGCGGTGGAGTCTAGGCGGATTAGTATTCTGCCAGACTAGAAGGGGTGGCGCGATCAACTTGCGTTTTTTAATCAAACACATCGCAATCCGTCAATGGGACGCGCCACTGACTAAAACAAAACGATAAATTAAGGCAGGAAACGGGAGGCGAACGCTCGCCGCTCGTATTGAAAGATTTACTTCCTCTGTTTAATTGCAATAACGGCTAGGCACGTTGGTATCGTATTTTTCTTTTTACACTCCGCCTCTTATTGCCTTCGGGCCGTTAAATAAATTTATGACGCCCGACAAAGTTCAGCCCACCTCGGCAGCCTCACCGGCCTGAAATTAGGTGGAAATGTGAAACAGAAATAAAAAGCTCGGTCTCAGGTGCGTTGTTCACCGCGGCCGGCTAGTGGGATTAGCTCTTGACTCGCGGTAAAATGGCTCGGCCGCTCATAAAAGTTTCTTAACGCTCATAGTTTGGGCTACCTTCCTGTTGACTAAAATTTCCCTCTCTAAAAAGTTCCGGCCACTAGTTTCGTTTCACATTACGTGGGCCTATCTGCTTTGGGATTTTATTATTGTGGCCGAGTTAGGCGCGCTGGACACCAAACTTTGTTATTTACGGACAAATATGCACTCGTAACTTTTCTACGTTACGGTAACAAAAAATGTACATAAAATCGAGAAATTCAATTACATCGTATTATAATAAACAAAAGTAAAATTCGGAAACTCACATTAGCGCCCGGCTCCTTTAAAACCTCCGATGTAATCTGAAACAAGGAACAAACACGCCTAAATAACAATAAAATTGTAATAAAAACTTTGTGCACGCAACCGAAATTGTGGAAAATTGACCAAATTATTATTTACGGTTGGAAATTAAAACAAGGCATTATAGAAGATTACTTTCCCCCTCTTTAGAACAACTCGCGTTTGTGCTGTAGCGAACGTGACTAACGTGTTGTCTTTCTATATCGGAGCCCCCAATTACGACCATTTCTTTGTTACCTCATGTGTTTGAGATTCACCCTTATAGCTATCGTATTGAGTTCATATTTACTCAATTTTCCTTTACCACGTTGATTTATTACTTTCATAAAGTATTCAAAATTTGTACAGCGTAACACAATATCCAGTTGTAGATTTACATGAAACTCAAAATAAGTACAATTTACTGTGCGAATTCAAAAACGTTGATCATTATTTTCACTAGGCAGGTGTTCTCTCTTCAAAGAACCACATCAAAAGATACCAAACATTAATTTCCAACCGCTATCACTACGCGTGTTTGGTTTGCGGCCGCGGCGTAAAGCGTTTACTGCAAAACTCGTCCCAAGCTAACATTATCGAGCCCATTTCGATATAAATAGATATAAAGGACCAAGTTTACCGAAGGATCTCGAGTTTTAATAGCACTCGTGAAAAATAATCACACGATAAACAATATACGATCAATACTATACAGCAGTTCTCGAAAACTATTAACGAAATTGAACCTCACGAATTATTTGCTCAGTAATTGTTTATATTTTTCAATATCATAATTTCGGAGAAACATAACTAACTAAACTGTTATACATTCTCTAACAAAATAATATTTTAATCTAATATTTATAAGCAAAGATGATTAGAAATGAGATTAGAAAAGTGATTGATTTTTTTAATTTTATTCAAAAAATATATACCTTGATTGCTTGTTGTAGATTATATAGAATAATCATGTTAATTTTTTTTTTGTTTTAACAGTAGTAAAATATTCAGTCTCATAGAGTGTAATAAAAAAAAACGTACAGAAGAATATATTTATACTCTAGTGACTTCTATCTACAGTGTACCCGTAACGACTTTCACGTAGTACTGGGAAGAAAGAAAGTGCTGTTTTTCAAAAAGATTATTTTCCATCAATGCATCGTAATGTACTTTTGAACAGCTTGTGGCTAGACAGGAACAAAATCGATCAAACTCTCGAACCATCCAACACAAAATTAAGGCAACAAAAATACTTTCCTAAAAAAAACTGTAGCACGTGCAAACCTTCGGTCGTCAAATATTTTATTCTGAAATTACCTAATTCGTCGTGAGGAAGGGTTGAAATTAACATTTTGTTGTGGCATTTTATTCTCGTGTAGAAAGTTGGTGAGTGCGGACGACGGAACTTTTGCTAATGTCGGAATAATGTTGTGCGGAGGTCGGCGGCCAGGTCCGCCCTTGCAACTGGTAATGGTACGGCAAAGTTTTTATTTATATTGTATTGTAGGTTTATAGGGTATTAGGTGGAATAGTGGCAGGTCTATTTAAGTTTCCCTGGGGGGTCATTAGCCTTAAGGAAGGTACAATGTTTTGATTGCCTTTGAGCTATAAAATACGAGTAATACTTAAAGTTTCGGAGGTAAAAATACCCTTTTGGGTAGTTTGGGCAAACCTTTGGTTAATACTCTGTGTGTGTGATATATACTCCATTATGTACTACTTTCCTTTGCTATGTACTAGCTCATAAAAACCTATATAAAACCACAATATATAAAAATGTTGGAAATTATCACTTATATCACTCCTGCTCGACTTATTTACCCCACTGAATATGTGACACTAATAAATGAACGAATTTATGAATCGACGGACATTTTCCTTGCAGATTAACTGATGGTTAAAATGTTCAATCATTACACATCTATAAATTTGTATTAATATTTAGTTTATTTTTATCAAATACGCCAAAGAGTACTCGAGAGAATATATTAACGATTGAAAATATTTTTTTCCGGGATAAATCCAACTGTCTCTTTGAAAGTCCGTCTCAATTGAGTAAAATAAATTACACATGAATTTCTCACGAAATAGAACAACATAAAAGGTATTCATTGCTTTGTTGTATGATTTCGCTTACTGGTAATATCTGTAAAGAGATGTAGCGGGATATGAGAGAATACCGAGAATCCTGAACACTCGTTAACTGAGTTGTCCCATGTCGCCGTCGTGTCGTGGACGTGGCCAAACAAAATGTAATTTTCCCCCGAAGCGCCCTCTTACGTGACCCGAGGAAGATATAACGCTTTTATTAAATTATTTCAGCTTTTATAAGTAACTGTTACGGACATTTCTGAAAAAATAACGACTCCAAAGGCTAAAGAGATTATGCCGACGCCTAACAATTTACCTAATGCTTGTAACACACCTGTGTTGTCCGAGATTTTAAAAGCACTTTACGTTGAGTTTACAGTGTACATTAATTTGTTTAAGGGTACGTCGGGCATTTAATGAAGATAATTCTGGGTAATATTAATATCGCTTTCACGTAGTACGTACTCTTGTGTGCTGATAACATGTTTAGAGCGGTTTATGAACGGGTTTTTGAATTTGTTATTTTTATGTTCTACCCTACACGTATGAACTTAATCGTTATGAAAAACTTTTGACTGATTTGAATTACACAGCGTTTAAAACATTCGTTACAAGCTTTTTTCTTATGTTTTTAAATTGCATTTTATATGGTAATGTTACCACAATTACAAAGCGCCTCTTATAACAAAACATAAGTACTAAAAAATACGCCAACAAAAGTTTGAAGGTGCGACGTTAACAATTTTATCTAAGCTCAGAATGTTCTACGGAGAACGGGAGTTCTAAACAACACAAGCACAGAGCAGGTGTGACAGCTTAACACCGAATCTTCCTAGATAAGTACCTACACCGACTCAGCGGAAACACACGAACGCCTTATCAAACTTCCGACGTTATGAAATAAATGTCCGATTTTATTTATGTCCGGAAGAGGGCGCGATGCGAGATTGCGCATCCGATTGTGACACCCCCAATGTAACAGATATTCACCCAAAACTGCTCTAAATTATCATTTGGCTGCGATTTGTTTTACTCTCGGCCCATTGAGCGCACCTCGTTCGCTCTCGTTCATTCAATTAAAGCTCTTTGTACATCGCCTGTGAAAGTTTAGCATAGATTAAACTTTCAGGGCTGGAATTTTGCTTCGTAAAAATGTAATAAAAACTCGAGTGTTGAGATGAGTGACAGTCTATTAAACGCCATATTAGATTTTTTGTATTTTACTAGAACAGTTTTCGTTTTACATTTTTTGTTTAACTGTTCCCGTGCTCGGCTTTGTCCTCTCGGGTTTGACACAGAGACCCCGTTCTCTTGGGATTGTGTATTATTTCGGTCTCGTGTTTGTTTTGTGTGTACAGGCTGCATTGCAATATCTTTGAAATAGTTCAAGCGTATTTACGATCTTGCCGCTTTAGTAAAACGTTATCTCTTGGTAGAAATTCTAGAATTTCACAATCAATTAAGCGAACATTCAACCTAACAAAAAAGTCAAATGCAGTTCTTTAGTTACTTCATGTATTTCCAAAACTCGTGACGAAGGACATTTGCCTGTGTCGTTATTACAGTAATGAATCACGAAATCTTGCAAATCTTTATTACTAAAATAAAGAAGCAGTAACGATACTTTAAATCTTTACAAATAATATAAAACTGTCGTAATAATGAAACTAAACAAACATTCAAACGACGGCAATGAAACGAAACGTAACAAATAATAAAGAACTAAAGGAACGATTACCTTTATTACTAACTTTACGATCACTTTAATGTTCAAGCACTAGACGATACTAAAGAATTTTCTAGACTTAGTTACAAAAGATAGAAGTTAAGTAAGCTAAAGAACTTTAAGTTTCACTAAGATGTAAGGCTTTGCAGTTAGTTACTTGGCAAATAAGTTAATCCTTGTAACTTGCGGATTATTTTCTTAATTTGGAAGTACACAGCTTGGGAAACTTGTTAACAACTGAAAATTTGTTATGACCATCTTTAAAAGACAACTTAAAACGCTAATGTTTGTTGATAAACCTAAAATATTAAAAGGTTTCTTTAAAAAAAGTAAAAGATAGATTATCACAGATAATCGAGTCACTTTAAAGGCAAACTTTTGTATTATTGATAGTTTGTGTATTTAATTTATAATTTATACGCTATTCGTGCGTAATGACCGCAAAAATCAGATTTAGGCCGTCACTACTCCTTATATGAATAGGAGGATGAAAATTAAAATAATGTATACTATACTCGGCCCTCGGTCCTTTGTAAGAATAGAACAAAGTAAACAACCATTGCCACGGGAGATTGCACCGGAGTGTACCTGACTGTACCTCCACAAATTCCGCGCCGTTATATGGAATCATTGGTACGGATTAACTAAGAATTAATTAAACTCGTTCCTTTTAATCTGAGACTTAATTTTCATCAACGCAATTTGCCAACAAGCCCGTCCGCAAAGGCTTGAATCTCTTAAATGGTTGTGTCTCCGGCCGTAGTTCTTCTTGCAAGACGCTTCTACAATCAGAGCTTATGCATAAATTTGAATTTTCAATTAAGGATACTTTGAAGAAAATTTTATTAGACATAAAGTGAAACCTTTGGTCTCTTAAGACGAAATACGTATTAAGGAATTATAGTTCTGTGGAGTCGCCACTTTAAAAATATTTGGTGTTATCTTTTTGAATTAGCTTCGTAGGAAATTCTTTATTTCTATTCTGTATTCACACATTTAAACCAGTTATCACTTTCTGGAATAAGAATAAAGAGATATGAGGCACTAAGAAATTCTGAGAAATGGAAAAAAGTTCTCGTAAAAGGTTGTTTATTGTATTTGTGTACTTTGAGCAGGAATCACTTTTATTTCGTCCATAACATGAGTAACTGGTATATATCAGATTATTACTTACTTTTCGTCTACTAAAAGCCATTAATCCTGTTTCCGGCAAACCATCAGACTCATCAAATATGTAAGTTTACATTTGTAATGTACTTACAGTATTACTTCTCTCTTATAACGTGTATACTATAAATATTTTATACTAACAATATTATTTTTATAAAATATTTGTGTTTACAAAAATATGTGGATTCTATTTTGTCTTTATTCCATATTGCCCGATTAAAATCTCAAATCTTCATAAAAAACTATGCAATTATTTCGTTAGAAAAAAGGTAGAAAAAATCTTAACATTGTAATAGGTATTTTAGAAAGGACAAAACATTGTTTTTGTGAAACTCTACGGTCGTCTCTGTGCAACCAAAGATTGCACCCCAAAACGTCTGAAAGGCGTCCGCGATATCTTAAATGAGTTTCGTTATCTTCTGCAAAAGAAAATGGGATTAATAGTTAACAGAGCCCGAGGCGCTAAACATTCACTAGAACGTTAATAGTAAGTACTTGGGTACATTTGTTTAGAAATACATTTCTTTGTTCAAGTGCTTTTTTCATATAAAACTAAATAGCGCAATTATAAACTCAATTTGCTTTAAGTGAGTTTGATGATTTGTCTTCTTTTGTGTTCGAAAATGCATTTGGTACATAAATACATTTAAAGCAAATAAATGCAATGGTTACAATTTTAAAAACGACTGTTTTTTTTTCACTACAACATTAAAAGTCTTGATAATTACAATTCGCTTTGACGAACAAAATATGAACGAGGTTACAAAATAAAATAAAGCCTTTTTAATTTTATTCACAAAACTGAATGCAATTGTCATACTTTCAGGAGCAGCCGGCATTAACAAGAGCGCAGCATCGCATCCGCAATAACGTTGATGCCGAATTCAACATTCATGACTGCGGGCGGTCAACGGCGGCGTTCGAAAACTCCAACCATTGAGGACATTGAGGCTTTATGCAAAAGGACCTAAGTCTATAAAGCGGCCATAAAGGGCCCGCGCACAAAGAATGCAAAGTGAGCTTCGCCGTAAACTGAGCTAACCTCTCCGCGGTGTCCTTTACGATAGATTTATATTCATGACACTATCTCCAACGCGTAAAATTTCGGGCAATGGCGATCCAGAAGCAGGCATATGTAATTTTGTTTGAATAAGTAAAGAGGGGTAAGGAACTAAGGACAAAGGCTATTTGATCTTTTCTGTCTCCGCTCCAGTACGAATAAATAAAATCGCCCGCGGACTGGTTTATGTGATATTTCATAAATGGATTTCGAAGGATAGTGTGTTATGGGATTATTGATTCCCCCTAGACACCGTCTACTGTCTGAAGTACGTTGGTACATTATCTCGACGGTCTCAGGAGATAACCTAATATATCTTGTATCCGGAGAAGTTTCCTTCCATGGGCATATTTTACTGATAACTCGGCTATATAACATAGAACCTCATGAGACGGTATTGCACAACCAATTAAGCATTAATTTATAAAATTGCCAATATCTAAGCTACGTATGTTTTGTTCTGATTGTGAAGAATTTACATAAAATAGTCCTATGATGAACTACACATCTTTTCCGTTTTGTTTTCAAATAATGTGATCTTGTTTCAATAAGGAGAATTTATTTACACTGTTTTACGAAAATACATAATCCCTAGGCACAAAATACTAAAAAAGTAGTAATGTAAAAGATTTTAACGGTTCAATAATTTAACGAGGCTTTTTATTTACGTTGTTTATTAATATAGAACTATCAATTCATTTATTACGGTCACAACTCATAATATTTTCAAAAAGCAATTTGTTCCACTTTTACGAGTAGTTAGTGGTAGATGTTTTATTGCGGCGAGCGCATTCGACTCCGCCTAAACCAACAAGCAGTTAATCATTCAACGTCAACGACTACATAACGTTTTATTGCTCAGACGTCTGTGAAAAAACGAGAACAATGCGACGTCGTAAACGTTGAGACTGGATTTAATTCGGACAGTGTTTTCATAAATATTTATATGCCTGTACCGGCTGAAAATATGTTTAAGAATCTACAATAGCTTCCCGCTCCGGGCGGCGTGTGACAGCTACTCCGAAACATACGGAGCTCCGGAAATAAAAAAATATACGTACACACACGGAGCACTTAAAATAAAACCTTACAACGAACTGTAAGCAGCGGTTTATCTTGATGTAATATTTTTCCATTTCGTACTTCAGCTTTGTGCTTATGTACTATTCACAGGCAGATATATTTAAGTGTGTTTACTTTCATCTCGTGGATTATTTTTGTGGTATTTATGGATTTGTTTACAACAAATACAAGGCAATACAAATACGATAAAAGAAGGATATAAAAAACGAGTAATCCCGACTGTTTGTCAGTTTAATTTTATCTTTATTAGAAGGAAAATATTGAAAGGGAATGATAGTAAAGTGAGCGAGCCATAAAACGGATTTAATTAAAGATGCAACGCTAATCTCTATTCGCATCGAGAATGGACCAGGAGACGGAAAATTTTATGGCGACAAAAAATGTTAATTCATGTCGTAGATAATAAAATTTTACTGTTGATGGAGGGACGACGATGAAATTAGATACTTAAATAAACATACCTACGTGTCTAGTACATATTTAAAAGGTCTATTAGCGGCTTTCTGCAAATTTTAACGAGAAAACTCAGTATAAAAGTCGTAAAAACAGCTATAGAAAGAGTTTCTGTTGTAATCTAAAAAATCCGCCGGCTTAATGAATTTTCTTACGGTTTATGTACATGGTTTTAATGGCTATTACTTTTAGGAATTAATATTTGCACTCTAAATTATTAAATGCGAAACTGCGAATTAATCAACCGTCGTCCAACATTATCCTATCAACCACTGGATTAAATTTTGTTATTCACAACAGCAACGAAAATGAGAGCTGACCACAATTTACGCGGTGCAAATGAAAATCTTTGCCAAATTGGTTAACCATTAATTTGGGAATAATTTTTAGATCGAAATTAAATCTGGCTCCCATGTGAATATTAGTTTCATATTTTGTTTCATTTTCAAAATTATTGTTTTGATTTTGAAACAGCTTTGCCGAGGTGAAATGAAAAAGACTTTCCGATTTATAAGTGCTAAAGAAAATTTTCAAGACATTGTTTGCAAGTAAATTCACTACACCGCCGCGTTACAACGTTGTGGTGTTCATATACCTAAAAATGTACCAGAAAAAATAAGTAAAATACATATATTATTATGTGTAGAGCTTTTAAAATAACGTTGTGGTAGATTTGAATAAAAAGTTGCAACATAAAACTGTACCACAGCAACCTTTAAAAAACTTCCGCATGCTCACAAACCCGATACAAAAATCCCACAAAATATTTTATATTTCACATCAAATAAGGCATTATTTGAGTGAAATTTTGCTAAATAAAGCGTCCTTTGTCTAATAATATACATATTCATGGTGAGGTTTCGTTCATTACTGCGTGTGTGTAAATGTTGGAACTCATAATTAGAGTAAAAGCGTCGTACGGATCCGCCGGTGGGGCACATCTCAAAGAACACTTACAATAGGTAATGTACTTAACGCGCGGTAGTGCCTAGTATCGTCATTACTTTGAGCCGTCATACAGAATAGGGGGAGCAAGGAGTCGAACTTTTGTGTTACGTGTTACTAACGAAGCAAAATTTCGGGAGTAATTTCTACATTAAATAGTAGTGCGAGCGTTACATTTTGTTGTTATTGGAGAGTTTTATCAGGACGCTGGAAAGTTTGTTTAAAAATTTGCATTAATTGGTTTTGCTCCCGTCGGCTAAAACAAACTTAACCCAATTTTCTAGTATATACATATTTTTATACAAGCCGCTGTGCAATATCAAATATTTTATATTCACCGCCATTCCTAATTACTCACGAAAAGTCCACAAAGTGTGCCGAAAATTCGCAACATCAATATCGTCTCTATGCATCGGGGGTAGCGCCCCCGGCAAGATAAAGTACATTTAGATAAATGGAAGAGAGGCAACCTTTAGCCAGGGTGGGCACTTCGCCTAAACGACAGTCTTAATTTTCCCAAAGTAATAATTAAGAGTGAAGGCTCTGGGCCCCAACAAACTTGCGCCGAGAAAACTGGCGCTAAATTTTTAAACAAGCCTTAAGTACAAAGTCCGATACGTTCAAAGTTAATTATATTAATAAATAAAATGTTAACGATGGCGAAAGGCGTAGTTTTAGAGTTTGACGTTTTGTTGTTCCTACTTTTGTTTTGTTCAATCTTAATGCATTTTCCATGCTTTCGAACGGAAGAAATTTTAACACTGATTGTTTGGAACTTGATATACATATACCAGCTGGCTTGCATTTCTTTTAAATATTAATACTTTCATAATAGTTTCATTTCTAATCAAATCCATGCAGTGCTATGTCGATATTTACAAAATGATATTCAAACTGAAGAATTAGCCCTTCCTTAAACCTTCGTATCAATATTGCACTAGTTATTTTTTACGAAAGTTATCCAGCATATACTTTTTTTAAAGTAACAGGTGTTGTTCTGATAAACAATTAACACTTTTATAGTGTAGTGAAGCAAAAAGCCAACGATATAACGCTACGAAAATAAATCCTTTCACGAACGTGAAAATGAAAACAAATATTGGTAAAAGCTGACTTCATTGTTTAAACTATACAAGTTTTCTGGCGCATTATATAATGGAAAATGGACTGTATTGGCAACTTTATTTGCATTTCAAAAGGCATTCAATTAATAAAGGCTTTTGTCCAATAAAAAATACTATTACTGAAAATTTTATTAAGCAAGTTATTATGAGAAGTTGGTCAAAATATAAATTGAAAATATTTTGTTAATAAGTTACTACACTTTAAATAGTATTTTTTCTTCAAAACAGTTAGTACTTTTTTCATTTAGTGGTAGCATTATGACCGATATCGGAATTATTATATGACCGTATATAAGTTTTGTATAGGGAGCTCATCTTGAAATCACCCGATCACATACTCATCTTGGTTAAAGCAACAGAAAAAATAATTTCGAGACAGTCATTGTTTCCTTACGATACAATACCGACCAAAATAATTCGACACCCGACACCTGTCTTTATAAACATTTAACATAACCCCTAATTACACTTTAAAATGTCCCGTTCATATAAAACTAGAGTCTCAAATGAAGTTGAGGGATTGTCCTTCACTTCAGGTGAAACAAATTGGTCGTCGGTCCCGTGAAACTTAATTACTAATTCATTGCCCGAGTAAAACTTTTGCGAAACAACTGTTCCTGAATATTTCCATCTACTTACTGCCCATCGTAAGTTTCCTTTATTTAGTAACTTATTTATAAACCGGCTTATTTTGGGAGGTTTATTTGATATGGGCTAGTCTAGACTAGCCTACTGCTGTGATATTGCTTTAGTTATCTGAATTATAGGACGAGGAAAGGATATAATATGAGGAAAATAACATTTTTGATACTAGTTTACTAGAAATGTCTGTTTTTTTGTTCAAATTTTGGGCACTACATAAATATTTAATAGGCAATAAATATGATGCACTTGCCATCAATATATTTTATAAAAAAATACAATTAAATCATTGCCTTGTGTTTGAAAGTAACATAATGAATAAGTAAATACTGAACGGCAAATTAAAATTCTTTCACTTCCACTAAAGTTTATTTAAAATTTTACGAAAGGCACATAAATAAAATTATCCGAAATTGTTCTGATCTAAATAAAAACATAATTTCTAAGTCGAGGGGAGTCGGGTGACAGAAGTTATTAATTACATTAGCCCCTGGTATTGCGCGAATTAACCGGTTAATTTCTTTGAATATTTTCTTTCGAGAGTTCACTGATTAAATTAACGGTAGTAGAGATTGCTTCGCAAAAAACTTCTGCGCTCATAATCATTTTAGTTTACACTTGAATTAACTCTCTTAGATTTTACTAGTTTAATTTACCATCTACTCTGTTTCTTAAATAACTCTAATTTATAGTATGTATAAGAAAATGTCATTGTACGTTCAGTTTTCAGTTCAAAGACCATTTACTATCAGTAACTTTAAGATTTCAGGTTTTATGATAGTTCGGACATAACCATATCAAATTATTTTGTTTCACGCATTTGAAGTTTCTCCAAAACTAGACCCTACCTTAAAATTTCGACAGTTACATGTTTCATGCGAATGAAGAAACGACACCTGTTTTATCCTAATTTTTTAAGCATTCTGATTCATTTTGTAGCAGTATTAACTTAAAACCAATGTTCTAGCAACAAGAATAATCACAGTTCAAGCACTAAATCATGAAGCAATATGTATGTTTGAAGCCACGACATTACTTAAGAGAACCACTTGCTCTATATTGATGGTAGCCATTAGTACTATAAGCAAATAGAGTAACGCGACATTTCAAATTAAACATGTTTGGGTATTCCATTGTTGGGCCCTCGTTATTCAATACAAATTGCGTTCTTATTGAAGGTGCGACCTTTAACCTCTTGGGCCGTAAATACGCAAAAATCTTGTTACTTAGGCTAAAATCGAACTGATTCTAGGGAATGTTCGGAGCATTTTTTTGTAAGAGAGGTTTTTGAAGGCGAAAATAGATTATTAAGAGTTATTTGGATATTTCCAATCTATTTTAGGGCGGCCATTGCCGTTAGTTTGACCTTCAACCCTTTTATTACGAGAGCGTAGGTGTAGTAATGTGTCGATAAAATGAACGGGTATTAGCAAAACAATTCCATTATGCCCCATTACTAGTAACCCTTAAAAAAAAGAAATGTTTGGGAAAGTACTGAAGGTGAAAAGATTTTTTTGTAACCCATTACTGACCCACGAGGTAGTGTCAAACGAGGGCTAGGTTAGGCCTTGAGTCCACCACGCTGGCCAAGTATGATTTGGAGACTTTGCATGCCATCAAATTTGTTTATTGAATGTATTAAACAAAGAACAATGGCAAGTTTTTACCTAAGTGTTATATGAAGCGTCTACAAATGGGACACGTGCAAAAGTTAGTAATTAATTTAGCCCTTTTTTATGATGAAATTAACTTTTTCGGTAAAAGCCTAGCTTAAATTATTTACAAAATAAACTTTTACTTGAATACGTCCACATCCAGTGGACATAATCTTTTAGTCAGTATTACCACTTACAAAATGTTTCAAAATTATTATTTTGTTTTTAAATATCAAAAAACGATTATTAAGTGAACGTTAAAAACAAATCACATAGGTTTTGCTAAAAAAAAATAACAAATATAATTGATAGGTGTTTTAGTTACATATTTTATTATTAATGTTGTCAGGTATTCAGTCAGGTATTATTAGATGAAAGTGTAATGGCAGCACTAAAAAAAATTTTTTTTTCCTTCCTTTGTTTAGAGTGATGTTGATAATCAATTATTTTCACAATCGATTGATCGATTATGACAAATATATAATATGAAAAGAATAATCCATTTATAATAGCTTATTATTTTAAGCAATTTTATTAGCATATTTGATTTGTTTGCAATAATAATATGTACTTAAATATATTATATAAAATAAAACCTCAAATAGCATTACAGTAATCACTGACGTTATCATTACAGCATCCACAAAAACTTCCTTAATCAAAAATATTTTTAATAGTAAATCGCAATATAACAGTTATAGTTTTTTGGTTTTTAATCTTAATAATATCGTTTAAAAATAATTAATTCGATTATATTCTATAATCGATTATGACTTCAATTATTTCAATAATCGATTAATTGATGATTGATTATCAGCATCACTAGTTGTTTACTTTGTTCATTCTGCGATATTACATTTATATCATTCTAAACACTTCTAGTATCCCTTTAGTTATCAAACGGGGATAATGATTTAAAAATGATCATAGAATTAGTAAGTAGGTAGATCATAATATATACTGAGTGAGTCACAAAAAATACAATGGTACCTTTGTATGATTGAATAATTAGAATTTTAAAGTAGGTATAGTACCTATCTATTTTTAACATTACTTACCATTTGTTTGCTGCACTTACAATTTTGTATAAAAATCTGATGTATATCATCAGATTTTTATACAAAATTGTAAAATAATGCATTGTCTTTGCTCTCACGTAATCTAAATCTGTTTTTTAGACATAAATAATGTAGAACAGCAATTTACATAAGTTTTTTCATGATATAACCTCAAAATATAAAATTGATCATATTTTTTTCTTGTGGCCCTCTCAAACCAAAAATCTTAATGATTCTGTTTAAGTTAAAGAAACTCTATAGTTTTAACATTTTTTCATTCATAGACGCTCCAAAACGATGTCAGGTAAAACTTTGTATGGAGACTTGCCATTGTTCTTTTAGGCATGCAAGGTGTCATCACGATGTTTTACTTCACCGTTAGTACAATCGTTCGAAAAGATTTAAAAATAAGAAATATTGCAGTTATAATAAATCAAAGGGATTTTATAAAACGTGCTAATATTGCAACAGCAAACTTTATTTTATAGATACAAAATTAATATCGAATAAAACAATCAGAGAATCCAGTTTGAATAGGTTTAATCAGGCGTCGGATGTGACCAAATGAACCGTGGTTTTGACTGCGTTTATTAAATAAGTTTGCTTTGAACCTATCCAAATGAATAATTACTGTTCATACGGTTAGATTGTACTTTATTTAATGCACTATTGATACACTCGAATGCGGTGAAATTAAATACTTGTTATGACAAATCGGATATAATTGGGGAAATTGCAAATTGCCGTTTAAGTCTAATTAAATTAATTTTCATGTTTTCGAAAATATATTGTACTGCAGTGAGCAAAGTAGATTATAGTTTTAAGATAAACGTGAGAAAAACATGTAGATTTAATGTCAATTAATTTAAGTCAAATATTTTGAACTTATAAGTGACTTAAACAGAGATATATTACTATTAATGAAAAAAACAACAAAATATGTTTTGCTCTTATAAAAATAAATACAAAACAAAACACATTTATTTTTATATTCCCCAATTCCGAAGCGGTATAATCAGCTTTACTTAAGTCAAACGGAGACACATATGTCTGGGTTCCCACAGGAAATATCGTCACATCTCAGTTTATTTATAAATAACTGAACCCCAAGAATTCTTTCTACTTGATTAAATAATATGACTCTTTGATCCAAAAAATGAATCTGCCCAAATCACGATACTGAATTCAACGGGGCGAACCAACTCAAATAGGCATTGCGTGTATCGAAGGACTTCCAATAAGGGACGATGGCATCGAATGCGATACGAGTATATTAATCTGCTACTAATGTGGTGTTCCTTGCCCTCTGGTGGCACACGACCGAACTAAACTCACTTATATTGATGACGTCACTTTGTCTACGTCGGCTGGCCATTCCGTCTGTGTAACTTTAACGTGTTGTTGCGAATGGATGCGACCTTTTCAAATGGTTAGGGCTTCGCTCGTTTAATTCTACGGAAATTCGAATGTAATTTGGAGTAGGGATAATTCACGGTGTAATTTGTACGCAGACTGGTTAGTTTTAGATTGCCCTCAATTTGAGTAGTTTCGAATAACGAGGACGGGATAAAGTTAAATTACTTTTTTATGGAGCGGATGATTTTCCTTTATGGTCGAAGAATCTTTTTTTAATAGTGATAGACAGATAATATCCTTCGTAACTTTAAAAGTTTCTTTCAAAGTGACTGTAATTAAGTTTAGACTGTTGCCACAAAAATAAATTAATTAAAGACCTTTCGTTTATAAAACCTATATTCGTGGAACCAATTAATTAGAAGGACGTCTGTCTAAACATACACAATCGACCTATACTTTAAAAGCACACGTGTATTTGCATAACGAAATACATTTATAATCTTACTCAATAATCCCAACTAATTAGCCCGCCCAATTTCCATACCATATCCGGTATAACATAATCAACCGAAATCATTTAGGGTCACACCTAACGAAGGTATTCCAAACATTCTGACCGAAAATCTCAATCACTCATGTTGACAAAACACTCCAAAACAGTTCATCAAGACGGATTTCAAATTCAAATTTCAAATTAAGACCTCGATACACTTGCCGGTTTCTATACCAACAGACCCCTGTCCCTAGAACCTATTAAAGAGGTGCATGTGTGCGTGACTAATTCTTGGAGGGTAGTTGGAAAATCGTGTGCCTCGGCACTTAGTTGCCACATTTTATTGCCAATCGAATTTAAACTTTACCTTCTATGTTCTAAAGTTCAATTTCTTTTTTATTTTGACTGTACAGCCAGTGTCGTATCATGCAGAATGCCACGTGCGTCACGCTTGCCAAGCCATAATGTTGTTGTTGTCGTGGAAAAAAACATCCGTATTAACAACTTGAAATTTGGGGAACTGGCGATTTATTTGCGTGAAAGGGTAGAACTTGATACAGTAGCTGCTGCATTATTAAAAAGTAGAACTAATAAAAAGGACTCGTTAATTGTAAGAGGTATGTAATAACAAAGTTCGCAATTTGTCTCAGTGTGCCATGTGTATTTTTGTTTCATTGTTTTAATGGTACTCTTTTATCCTTTTTTGTAGTTTGTGCGGGTGCTATCAATGTCTTGGCAATAAGTATTATTATATTTCTTTAATGTCATATTCTAATGTAAATTTTATTCACCGCTGAATGTATATAGATTTAATACACATTCAAATGGATGAAAATGGATGAAATCTAAATGTCAAAACATCACAATTTAAACATATTTTGGTTACATAAAAATATTTAATTATCAATTAACATTTCGTTGCATCTCCTAGTTTCATAACTACATTACGAGTAGACGATTGTGCGTAAACTTGAAACAATAAACAATCAAATATACTGCAATAATAACATTAGCCTCAAAATGAATTAAATCCAATTAGAAGTGCTTAGAAGCTAGATGCCAAGTTTTGACAAGTAATGGGATTTCATGCATTTAAAGTTATTACAGTTGTAGACAGAAGTGTAATTAAATTTAAGTTGCAAACTAATTCACGGGCTAAATTCCATTAGAACATAATGTAAATACTCCGTGCCCGCCTGACTACGTGAAAATAAATAAAATGAACAAAATGTAGACTCAACAAGAGAGAACTGGCCAAAATCCAAGCTAACCGCAGATTAAAATAAAACTTGTACGCACAGCGGCTATATTCAAATTGTTCCACTTCGCTTGGTTTAACCCCAAAGCGGCATACGTTTTCATAACGTTTCGAAAAGCTTTTTATCTGAGTGCAAAGCCGTCGATAATGATGCCCACAACTAGAGCTGCCACACTTTCATTAAGTTTCCTAGTCCACAAACGTCGTATTAAATCCGTAGCCCCAAAGCTCGGTGTGAAGAGTGCGAAACATTACTTCATAGTGAAGTGAAAGGGACAAAGGATATCGTACATCCCTGCACTTGATCCTATTTATCATGCACGGGACTTATTAAAGCGACCAACACGCGTGTTGTTGCTCCGCAGTAAAACTTTAAAGTAGATATGAAATACTAGGAGTCGCCCATTTTTAAACTATCGCTATCAAAGTCATGTACGAAATTATTTGCTTTACAAATTTTAGGTATAGAATAGGGTAGGTAGGTAACTGCAATCAAGTTAATCTAAACGAATATTTTATAAGTCTAACTAAAAACCAATTTGCTAATTTATCCAAAAGCAAACTCAAACAATTTACCGACAAACAAAAAGTATAAAAAAAAACATTTGCACACATGCGATAATTACATTACGCCAGTACACAGTGCGTGCAAATATTATTTTAGCTACGATGTAGGACGAACTAACAATGCGAGTCGGCTCGATGCCCTCCAACGTCCAACAGATTGGCGTTCTATTCATATGTAGATTGCAACAAAAAATCCAATAAACAAGACACAGAGCACTCACATCTCCCCTCCCATCATTATTGAAAAGAATGTTAACAGTGCACCCGGCTTATCCCCGGCTCGTTTTACCAAAAGAGTTAGACTAACGAATGGTCGCCCTACACCGGTATGAGTGACTCTCTCGTTACGCTTGACACTTCAATTCGGATTAAATTCAGTTACGAATTTAAATCGGCAATAGTGTTTGTGTGAATCGGCGGCTTGTTGCTTTGTACCTCGAGTATGTAGCTGATCCGATGCTTTTATTTACCGGTGAATACAAAACCTGCTGTAATTAATACAATAATTTATACGCATACGCGCCAGAGGGGTGAAGTCTGGTGCAAGTATAAGTCACTATGGACATAAAAGTTTTATTCATACCCAGCAATATAAGAAGACCCGAATTTTAATATTTATGGTTAGATAATTTGTTTACGTAGTTTAGACAACTTATAAAATCATCACGTAAACTCCAATTAACGCGAACCAAAAAATAGAGCACCGATATAAAAGATAACGGAAACTTAAACTTACAGAAAGCTGCCTCGATCATATCTATTAATACTTTTCACCGCGCAGATAAATTTCTTACCTTTAGTATTTTGCACTCAATGTATAATAGAATACGGGAATTAACGCGAACACGCATTTTACCTTAAAATGCCTAACGTTTCGGCGCAGGTTGCACTCGCCGTGGTCCCAGGCAGACTCTCAGTCTTATACATTAAACATGCAACGCGAGAGTTTAAAAGTTATGATATTTTGCACTCATTCGATCAAACTTTCTCACACGGTAGGTCGCTGAAACTATTTCCCGTAACAATATGCTACCCAACAGGGCACATATTATATACCTGTCCATAGGCGACAAATCCTCATGCTGCGGTATTTCAAGTATTCACATATTAGCCGATGCCCGGCTACCATTTTTCCACTTCCATGCCGCTTAGCACAACTTCACAGAGGTGGATTCATATTGCCGCAACGGATGCGTTTGTTTTGTTCAAATTTATTTTATCAAGTAAAGGTTGGCATTCCGCTCAGTGAACTGGAGCTAATATGCAGTAATGCGGGCAAAGTACTGCACCCTTAGCATCCACCTCCACCAAGTATTTGATGCCGACTAATGAGTGAAGTTATTCGCTTAATTATTTTTGTGCAGATTTAAACGGTTTGTTAACGGCTCGGTAGGCGGAATGGTTAATTTAATGTTGGATTTTATTATAGTGTGCGGCGTTAGCGGGCGTCATTCAGCAGTGGAGATGAAACTTAGAGTCGGAGATATACAAAGTAAACTCTATAACGAAGAGATTCAACCTGTGTTGGTTGCGTTTGTAAGAAACCTCATAATAACAATGAGCTTGCTGGGTAGCCTATGATTATATTTTATGTACGCAAAAAGCTGATTCAAAAGTGTTACAAACAAACTCTATTTCGTGACTCTAGCTGTAAATACAAAATATTTAGAACTGAAAAAGGACAGAATAACCGCTTATTCAGACCGGTAACCATCCACAAGCTTGAAAAAGTTGAATATAATATTGATTACGTGCAAAATATATACTGAAAATTTTCGAAACAACCATGTAAACAAGTTTCCACAAAGTAGTCCTTAAAACGTTTACAAAATGGATGATCACTTAAAATTAAGCGCAGCACACAACCCTTCCACCGCAATATCCATTCCATTTAGTTTTTTGTAAAATCGCATTAAGAAAAAAGCGAACGCTCACGAAATGAAAGGGCAATAATAACAAAGTGCAGTACAATTTGCAGAATCACGCGTCGCGTACCATTTTACTCTCCGACGCGCGGTTCACTGTGATTAATCGCGTTTTCATTAGCGTCGCATCCAAAATGACATAGTTATGAATCGCCAGTTCAATCAACTCGGTTTCAATAACAATTTTTCATTCTCGACACACTAATTAAGTGCTTTTCATAAATATTCCGGCGATACCGCTCTACGACACGAGCGAATATAAACTCTGTTTGCCGAGGCCTAAGTTTGGAATTCTTTCGGTGCGAAATTTGTAATGGCAGACTTGAAAGCGACATCCTTAGTAACAAGTGTAAAATATTTTCCCCAATCGTTGTACCTGGCGCCCCCTAGGGATATTTCAAGGGTGAATAAGCTCGCATAATGGCAAAGGGTACAATATTTTAAATTTCAATCGCTGCGAGCGGTCCGGCGACTCCCCGGGCGGCGTAGAACAAAGATTTCACCCGGTGACTTTTGCTAAGTGTTATAATAACTTATTATATCGGGAAATGATTTGAAATATTGCGACGCAATAGAAATTTTTCTTTTATGAAAAATACAATTCGCTTTAGAAATTTGAACTAATAGAAAACGATTATGAAGTTCTTATATTACAATATTGGAGGAAAGTTTATGAAGTTTCAGTAACTTACTCGGAGGGCTTTTGCAATTATGCGCCCGAAAATACATTTTTTTTATCATCATACAATCTTGTTGTTGAAATTTTTTGTGATAGCTTAATTTGAGATGGAATACTTAAAAGATAATGATTTATTTTCTTCGAAATACGGCTATTAAAAAGCATTGTTTACTTTATCTCTTGCTAATATTTCAAGCTGTACATTTTACAGGTGATCGAATAAAATTGCCTATCATAAAATTTGGGGGCTCATTGTAAATGTTATTACCAATAATTTTAATAACTTACACTTGTAAGTAAACGCGAAAGACGTATTTAGTCTGAAACGGTGCACAAAGAAAATACAAAAGTATTTCTGTTCCCTAATACACCGTTGCTCCAAATCGTCTGTAAAAGGTAACTAATAAATATTAACTGCGACAAACGGGGAGCAATCCATCCGTGTTTCGCTCTCATTTCACAAGTCTCCCCAGTTCGTTTTTTCGTCGAGATTAATTTTCCGAATCGTTATCAGCGCCTTACGATTGCCGACGAATTTGTTACACTAGAGTTCACCTTTTCAGTGAAATTGCAAATTTTATGCGGCGCACAGATAAAGTACCTATAATCATTATTATAACTCATAAATTTGATTGAAATTCGGTCACATTTCGAGCAGCGCTTATCGCGCGGTTGCAGTCGACTTGAAAAATACCTCGCCCCTAAATTCGTGATTTGAGAGACGTCGAGTCAACGCTTCCGATCGATTTGCGTTTAGTGCGACAATGAACGTGTTTAATATCGACATTTGCATAACAAATTTGAGGAACGCGACGTTTTTCCCGATTAACGAAGATGAGCATCGTGGGATCAAACTCTTCGCTGAACTTTTCTGCATGAAAGTGTTTTGCATAAAATAATTGTACTGTATTTTAATTCGATTAAAGTAACAGTTTAAGTGATGATATATTATTGTGTAGCTTAGTCAAACTCAAGAAACATGCCCACGCCGACCCATGTTGCGAATAGTTTGATCAAAGCACTGACATCATAGTGGCACTAGTTTATATTTAGAAATAAGTCAAAAAAATTGACACAGTCGTCATTAATAGAAAGTTGCAATAACATTTTACCAACCTAAACATGTATCTCAAAAATCTCCAAATATCAACGCAACAATACAAAAGATAGAATAGGGTTACATTGGAGATGTGCCATTTGTAAGCAAATGGATGCAGTTACCTTACCGATCCGTTCCCGAAGCCACCTCTTATGACACCCACGGGAACGAAGGGTGGACTGTCTGTGTTCGGGACCAAGTTTCTGCACTGCACTAATTAACGTTGACACTATAAAGTATCCACAGTGCTTTGTTGAAATAAAATTATAAAAACAATGCAGCCTTTTGGGAATACTCCCTCGAAATCAAATCTAATGTACAATATAAACATCTGGATGTGTTGTACGGGACAGAAAAGTTCATTTTGTTGTGTTAAAGTTTTATGACACAGGACTTAATAAATTATTACTTCTAGTGGATATGGCTGTTAAATATTTATTTTATTATTTACGAAAAAGGTGATTTATGATCTTAAATCTATTCAGAAAAGTACTGTCTGCTGCTACTGTATGCTACATGCATGCTACATGCATGTTACTTAATGTTAAAGTCAGACATATTATTATCTGACTTTAAACATCAATATCTGACCTTTTATCCGGAACACCGGACTATAATAATTGAGCCAATATTACCTTGTACAAATAATATTTAACACAAACAATGAGCCTACAAAAGCCCTCTCAGCGTGTGGTAACTGTAAACTGTTACCACCCGGTACTTTTCTTTGGGGCAAGCTAAAGAGAACACCGGTCTGCAATGGACATACCCCAAGTATGTGTGATTATGCTTGACCGTTTGATGATTGTGTCGTACTTAAAAACGATTTTAAATTTAATATTCTATTTTATAATTAACTTGATGATAAGGTGCGAGTAAGGTCAAAGCAAGTCTGTTCTATTACCAAATTATTTATAAACCATTTTATAGGAAACTGCAGAGATCAAAACAAAGTTTATTTCTCATTATTTTTCATTTGACATTCACCGCGAATCTTAAATTAAAACTAGAAAATTAATTGTTTAAATTATCATAATGTAGGTATTTTCGAGAAACAAACAACTTATCAGAGACCACAAAAACAATAAAACGGTGAAGAAATAGACTTTTTTAGTATATAAAAATAAAGCAATCACAGCGATACACCTCGTGAGGACTGCGTCTAAGACGAAAGCGTAGAGCATTCCTTGATGGGACAATCTTTCGTAAAACCAAAGTCTATTATAGCCACTTAAATTTTCTTTTTATCAATTAAAAATCTCCATTAAATCAGCGGACATCTTAAGTGAAGGGTGAATGAAGACCCTTGGGTCGAAGGGTGACAATGATGTCTCTAATGTACTCTTGTTGCCTTCCCTAATAACACCTTTACAATACAGAAATCATATTAATCAAAGCGTAAAAGGGGTCTGAAAAATTTCGAATTGAATATTTCAAAGGTTTACTCGTATATTGTTGAACTTGTAACAGATGAGACGGTGCTTGGATTGGAGGAATACTCAATCAGATATAGAACATTACAATCTTGGCATAAAATATTAGGACTTTAAGTTTTGAGGAAATGGAAAGTCCGGTGTGAGGGCTGTGCCTAAGAGGTTGGTACGAATAAAAATTGTACCTACTAAATATAATGAAAAAAAAAATGTGTTCCACACCTGCAGCTATCGGGTGAAACTCGATCGCAAGTATTTTTACTTGAAATACACAAAGTTTTTAATTAAATGTGGAAATATCGATAGTATTGAAGTAGTTCATTCTCAAACCACAATATTATTAATTATCTTTCGTACCCATCAAATACATTCGCTCGCTAATGTATTTTCACCTAACCTAGGCCCAATAATTACCACAAACATTTTCATTTATGCATTCTAATTATAATCTCAGCGAGGAAGCATATACAGTAATATACATCACGTATACACTCCTCAATTAGCAGTTGAATCAATATAATATTTGCATGCAAATACGTTTTGATAGAAGCAACGTGCAGTTGAAATGAGAGACCGATTAAAAATTCACCCTCCATAACTTACTTTACCGACAGCTTTGATAATTAGGCGGCTTTAACCGCTTTCGCATATTAAATATACGTACTTACGCACTTATGTACTTGCGTAATGCGATAGCGAATCGTTGATTTGACGTTCTATAGGTAGGATGCTGATTACTGTACGTGGATGTGCGTAGGTTAATGACAAAAATATATACGGTGTTAGCAGCGGTATTTCAAGAAAAAACGAGGTTGATAATAATTATGTTGACATTAAGATTAAAAATAATGAAAGTGTACGATTATGATATTGTACATTGAAATTCTAGCACAGTGAATATCATAAAATTGGATACCTACTATGTGCGATATTTGCTTGATAACTTCATTTTTTTATGAAATCAGATTATTGTCTAGCCAACTTTTTTTGACGTTGTAGACTAATGTAGACTTATTTAGATTAAGAATTTAAGTCCATGTTTCACACTTAAAAATTACATTTGTTGACGTTACCACTTGTTTTGCCGAAATGCTAATTACTATTTAGTGTAAGTTTTTTTTGGGAATTTCGGCTAACCTTAAAATTACGTCTTTGTGCGTTTATTCTCCACCAAACAACGAACTAAAAGAAGGGAAGCAAAATTAATACTCTACAAGATTTGCACTGCCAATAGCCCCGCTACTCCCGGCGATGAAGTTATAAGCGCCTAATTCTTAGGGCTCTCTACAACTGAAACTTCGTACCTACAAAATATTAACAAACAAAATAAATCGCATTTAACGAAACAAAGCATTCGTGATTCACCCTGGAAGATCTCGTTAGAGTCTTAATGAATCTATTGAGGGCTCGTCGAGCGAGCCGGACGAAAGAAAGGAGGGGGTGGGGGTTAAAGTTGCGCTAATAATTTGTGTTAGAGTCGACACAGGGCCTCGGGTGTCGAGACACTCGCCGCGCTTGCTGCCGACTCTCGTCCCGAACCATTGAGCCGAGGAGCCTAATGCCATTTGCTTTCGCTCCAACTTTCACATAGACATCGTAAATTTTATGAAATCGTTTGCGCCAAGACATGCAATGTTTGGACTCTCGCAATCTTCAAAGAATAGACTCAAATGTAAAAATGAAAATGGGATTGCTTAACTTTTGAAAACTCTTTTAAATTTAAATTAATCTTTTTCGTCTTTAAACGGTTCGCAGTAACGTTAAAACGTAGATATATTTTTGCAAAGGAGGATTACAAAAACACGAATAATATTTCTAAAAGCTAATTGTCTAAGAATACAATTTGTTCTATTCCCAAATACAACATTTACATTTTACAATCAAGCCAATTTTGTTTTGATAATCATCTCAATTACGACGGTCTAATTTTTCTTTGTATAATTACGAAAGCCAAAGAAAGAAAACGAAAAAAAGAACTCTTTATTTATATTAACATTTCTATCTTTTAATCCTGCAGACAGAATTGGATATATTAAGAGAGCCACCTACAATGTTAGCCGGGATTTCGCGTCGGAGCTTGGAGCTAAAAGTTCATCGCGTATTTCATTAGGAACTACAATATTTTCTTATGAACACTCCGCGGTATAATCTTATTAGGGCGCGAATTATATTTAGGTTGAGAGCGGGCGGTGTCGCGCGGTGTCGGTGCCTCGGAGTAAACTAATTGCATTTAGAGCGATAGAGCTCTTAGAGACGGAGCAAGCGATGCTAATGGACGGTATTAATTAATACGGGCGTCTCGTCAAATTTCAACTTAGTGGAGTATCTATTCCGTTAACACTGAGGTTAATGTTGCAAATATATTCGAACATTTTCAAAGCTTTTACAGAATCATTAACATATTTTAGAACAAAACATAAGTTTAGAGAAATTTTAAACCATAACTAATACTAAGTATGTGATAGCTTTAATATTATCGTCCATATAATTGTTATTATAAAATCAATTCCCTTTTATAAATTACATTTCGGTGAAAAGTAGAACTAAACAACTTCAAAATCGCGAAGAAACTTTCCAACTTTCCGACGATAATCTTAAACACGTCTTTGAATCGAAACATTTCACATTGATCATAAGTAGGGAATAAAGATAAAGGGGCAGTATAGCGACAATTGAATACTGTTATGGCTGCGGCAGATGGTCTATAAACGTCGAAACGTTGAAAGTTCGCAGATAGAAGTGAGACAACAACCGTGTTCGCGCCATCTAAGCGTCGTTTAAATAAAAGAAATGACATTCCACTTGGCAAAGCCAACAGCTGACGTCCTCACAAACGGGTGCCACTTTGATAATTGTTCCCTGTAATTATTTCAAATACTTAATAGCGTGTTCACTGCCGAGTTTCCCAAATTACAGCGTACAAATTTTGTTTTTAGTTTTACTTCACAGTTATTCTTTGTGATTATGAGTGTGTTTGGGTGAATAAATGATTGAGGTAATCATATGGTGTGATTTTCGGGACTCATGGCTAGGTGGCCCGTCCGATAGCTTCAGGTTAAGTGGATAAACAATGTTTGGCAGTATCTAGTCTAAGGCCATTGCTTAGCGGTCATACGTTTCGCGCATTATTGTAGTGACAGAATTAGCAGTAGTAAAATATTAAGAATATAAATAAATAGTACTGCTCAAAATAAGAAAGTTAATTTATTGCACCATAATGACTTTATGTTTTGATAAAAAAAAGATACTACAAAAAACGATAAAAACTTTTTAGTCGGGAATGAACTCGAATCGAATTAAGGAAAAATTTGCAATTAGTGACTTGCTACATTTACAAACTCATTCTATTTCATGCACTATTGCATACAAACGCTTAAACTTTATTTATAAATGTATTGCTCCTTATTTAATATTTTATTTATAGATCACTCATGCATTTCGAAAGGAAAAGATGAAGCGTGGCTTAGCGGTGGATCATAAGACTATTTACCGAAAAATCTGCAGAGGAGTTGCGCACAAAGATGCCTTTGCATCAAAGACCGTTTCAAGGGGATTCTGCACTTAGTGAAAATATTTGAATCCGGTCATCGGTAAAGTTCCGCGGGAGGGCTCGAGCTCGATCGATGCACCTGGAGAACAGGATAAGAGTTCTCCAACGAATTTCGTAATAATTTCGCAGTTGAACTGTGCGTCGAGTCGAAGAAACTTGTACGTCTGTTCCAGTCGACACTGGCGCCATTATTGAAGATAACTAACTCATAAAGTATAAAAGCTCAGCGAGCGAATAAAGATAAAACTCGTACGTGGTAAAGGGTTTAATAAGTGAGAGACAGTACCAACGTGCGTAATTCATGTGGAATTTTCATTAGATATGTTTCTGAAGAATATGTACGCCTTATGAAATATGTATTTAATGGACGCGGAGAGACTAATGATGGCAATCGTGACGATATTATCGCGTGAGCTTATTTAATATTGTTATATTAAGTAATATTGTAGCTCCAGACAATTATGCCATGTCTACGTGATATATACGTTTGATGATGAACATTGTTATACTTTTAAATTATTATTAATCTAGAGCATCGTTGTTACATTATTTAGGTCTGCAAATTATATTAAATTTAGTGAGTCGCTGAAAAATATTTGTTGAGAAGTTTAAGAATTGAAGGGGTGGCTTGTATCTACGTTGTAAATATAAAAGATTGTTTTTTCTTTTTGTTATTTTTTTCACAAATGTGAGATTGCTGTTCCTCTGAATCCTTAACTAGGCAATTGAATGTGTTTTGAGATTAATCATAGACTGATATTTCATTTTATTTAATTTACACAAAAACATTAATTCACTTTGGCAATTCATCGATTACGCAACCATCACTCTTCGTTTATTTTTATATTACATTCATCAAAACCGACAAATCAAAAATCCGGCACCGAACAGTTATTAACACTTCTAACAAGACACACCCCGGTTTCACCAAGAATTTAATATAGTTTCAAATTGGTAAAATAATAAACTGCTACGTCAGTTGCAGGAAATGCAATCACGTCAGTTATGTGGGCGTAATTAAATATGAAGCTCGTTGCGATGGCTTATGCCCTGCCATTGTGGATTTTCGTGTTGTGATTGCCTGCGATTTGTGACACAATGCGTGCGAGATAAGTGCTCTAATGTATGTATATTGATTATATTCATTACCATAGTATTATATTTCGGGATTTTGTTTTATTAACTTCACGCTTGTATTTTTGTATTAATATTACAACATTTCATCTACGGTTCTGTAATTTACCGCCTTTAAACAATAAAATTACTTTGTTGTAAAAAAATCTATTTGTGATAAATCGTTACGATGAAATAAGAAAACCGTTCATACTTTTAACCTGGCCTATAATTCTGGAATTACTTAGCTGTCAAATATAAATTTAAGTCATCTACACCGTAATATTATTTTTGGATTCTAAATTTTTAGTTTTACTTTTTATTCCTAGTAAAACTTAAATTCTCAGAGAAACAAAGCCTCAGAGAAAATAAGTTAACAAAATCTACAACGGTTCAACTACGGTCTTTACAATTAATATAATTATTTTAATTTCACTACAAATGATAGTTGAATGAACTCTACGACTAGACAGTACAAGTTTAAACTTTCAACTAGAAATTACGAAACTGGATTTAGCTATGCAGTTTTAACGGTCGAAAACTATTTAATGTTAGCGCCTCATTACTACGTGAATTTACCAAATTGTACCAATATGATATACATTAAAACTTTTATTGAATACTATTAACATTAATAATAATGTTAAAATAGTAAAAACAACAAAAAAAAATACAATGTCTACGTAAACTTCTTTCCGATACATTTAAAAATATTATTACAATGATAATTATATTAAATATATTTTACTGCATATTAATACAATTTAAATTAATTAACATATAGATACCGTTGCAATAAATCTTAAAAGAATGTTATTTCGAAATATGCCTCTCAAAACAAAACAAATCATATTAACGTTTATGTCTGCGTTTTTAATTCTAATTCAAAACTCCAAAGACTTCATTAGAACTACTTTAAGTACAAAAACAAAACCTGAATCGATGTTTAGCAGAAAATATTCGCCGTGGCACTCCTACTCTACTGCAAAGTTATTTAACTCCTAGTTAAGCCAAAGCCCTCAATGCCTCTTAACGTGCCTTCGCAGCTCTTTGCTCAAAACTACGAAAAAATATTTCAAAATAAAAAAAACATTGACGCCACTCAGTAGAGAGCTCGTTTGCTTAAACAACTTTCATAGACTTTTCATAGGAGTTATTTTTCCATTGGATGACTTTACTTACTGTTTTATGTTTGTCAATTCGTGTTTAAGTTCGAGTTGTTCAGTTATCTTTTAGATAAAGACGGTCTTTATATTTTTTTGCTCAACATTTAACGTAATATTTGAGTCGTAAACAAATATTTGAAGAGTTTATAAAATATAATTCTTTATTCATAAAACACTTCTAAATTCGGATGAAAATGTTGTTGAGCTATCTATGTTGAGTCTAGCGTCTTAACGCGATTGCTAAAAACGTTTTGAGAGACGGATAAAAAACAAATGTTCTTTCAATTTAATATTTTTACGTATATCTAGCGATGTACACCAAACTCGTAAAACGCTATTGTATTACCAAGAAAAATGTATACTTAAGGTCTGTGACACGACAAGCCATCTCTTCTAAGAAAAAAAAACAAAAGAGCAATGATCCGCAAGAGCAATAAGTATAACCCAAGACATTTCAGATCCAAAGGACGAAATACAATCACCAAAAGACTACCCGAGTACGTAGAAATAAAACTGAACGTATATAAAGCGGAGAAACGAAGCGTTCTCTTTAAAAAGCCAATAACAATATGAGTTTAACAAACTGCAACATAAGGGTAGTTTAAAATCGATAAAGCCTTTTCCGCACCATCGAATCGCACGTACGAGTACGGTCCCGTGCGAAAGGCTTGAACCCCCGCAGCTTTCCTTTGTGTCTTAATAACTGCTACGGTCACAAAGGCCCCTCAAAAGGAATTGATAGAAAATTAGTATAAGCTGTAATTTCATTGTAATTACAGTTTGGTTTGAAGTGGAGGATTCAATGCCTAATTACTTAAATATACTGACTACGTTTGCACCTAAGTTAAATACAGGACACTAGAATGACAAATGAATAACAATTGCTAGGTGCTCTAGTGAGCGAAGATCAAACCGTAGAAAATTAATAGCTTTTGAATACTCAAGAATATCTAGCTATATTCTCGAGTCTCAAAGGCGATTCTAATGTTAGCATGGCCAACTTGTATTAGAATTAATACGTTTTTGAATAAATAAAATACTAAATGCAGTGTGGGACAGAGGGTACACTTGACTTATATTGATTATGAAATTAGATGGCAGGCTTTCATGCAGTTTAGAACATCGATTTGACTTTGTAATGGTACGATGTCTGGTCAGTCGACGACATGTGGTGTTGCACAAGGGAGACGTAGTTTGCATGTTTTAATAACAATATCGCTGTTGGAACAAGTGGCTCTTATTGCAGAGCGGATTTAATTTAATCGGATTTATTAATACGATGTTTGATGCGATATTACGATTGCCTGTACGTGTTAATGAAAAAAGTTTGATTGATTTATACTTGTATCTATTGGAGTAGCATCATGAATAGGTTTAAAATCATTTTAATATCCACCATTAAAATAATATTATACTTTGTGAATGATTTATCAATAATTTCATAATAATATGAGGAAGCTAAGACAAAAGAATTCAACCAGAAAATATAGTCTAATATTAGCGTAAATTTTGTACGTATTTCCTTACATTGTTTGGCAAAATTTCTAACGAAAAAGAAATTCCGACCATTAAAATTTCTCTCTTATCATCTTGTATGTTAATTCTGTTATAAAACTTAAATATTCTGTTCCGCGCGAGCAAAATACATACAAAGACGCCTGTATAAGCCGAATAACTGTTATTAGGCGAAGGCAAACAGCTTTTTTACGAGAAGTAAATGTTATAGCGAAATGTATACTCTACTCTTGTGACGGGAATGCCTCGAGGAAACCTAGTGAAGAGTTTCTTGTGTATCGTAAAGTGCCAAAATTATCTGTTTGCAGATCTTGAGGTGGAGCTTTTATGAACATTATTACTTATACTTCTTTTTAACACTGTCTTGTTTGAAAGGAGTGTTATGAGTTTGTTTGGATTTTTTGGCTGAGAGGGTAAGATGCCAGAAGTGGCCTTGGTTTAACAAGATTTAGGTTGAATTGGGTGTCGAGTTGAATGAATGGATGTTTGTTTTTTACAGCTATATTAAGACACATCGTTCTGCTGGTCTTTTTAAGAATTTAGGTAAGTTTTTCTAGCGTATGATAAAAGTAAACAATCAAAATCAAGGCAAACCAACGACAAAAGGCACCACACACAAGATTAAAAAGTACTTATAGTTTCGAATTTCATTTACTATTAAAAATAAAAATCTACAACCGAAGCAATGAACCCCATTTTAAGTACTTACAATAGCGTTAAGCTTAGAACAATCCGAAGTATCAAGTTTACTCGTTCGGCCGAAAGCTCAGAACTAATAACCCTTTGTAGTCGAATCTTACATGCGTGGGGATAATCCCCTTCGAACTTCCCTCTCGCATTTAATCTGCAACCGTAATAAAATTATGAACGCTTAATAACATTCATAGTTTAGTGATTCAGTAAATTTTAAAGTTGTACTTGATATTCTGGTTCTTGTAGTGAGACAAATAAATGAAGAAGGAACGTTTGTAGTGAGTGTCCCAGGATACTTACTGGTTTGCAAATTTAGCATTTCAAAAATTCCAAAAATCTTTTATAGGGCTACTATTTAAAAACTTCAACTTCAAAAAAAAGTTCTATAATTGAACCACTTTCCCAAAATGGTAAATAGTTCCTATATTGGGAAAAATTATACCTAAACACAACTAGTTTTATCATAACTAGATATAACCAACACGCCTTTTCCCATATATCCATTTGAAATGACTACGTCCACCGCATTCATAAAGCATCAGGAACTAATAACTCGTACGGTATTAATTACACCGTAAGCCACAATTCGGAAAACAGTTGTTACAACAATTCAATAATTAGTTATAATTGTTTAATTACGTACCAGTGACGATTACTCGTTCATTTAACATCTGAAACAAATAATTGCTTGGGTTAGATTTGAAGACAATTATAGAAAATTATTGGGAACTAGTTTTCTTGGTTTGAAATTGAACTATGAACATGTCAAGGTTTAACCAGTTGGTAGAGATTATTTTAATGCTTTACTTAAAAGTATGTCAATTTGGTTCTGATCGATTAAACAATTTTGAACAGGCAAGGCTTTAATTTTAAAAACAACGAAATAACATTGGCATTTTAAGTAATAATATGTATGAGGTATTCGAATAAACTACTTTATTGTTTACTTTTCCAAACTCAAGCATAATAAAATTATGTAAAAAGGAATGACGCATTTTTTTACTCTGATCGCTATAATAACCGTCAATCAAAATAATAAACCTAATCGTCTAAAAGTTACAAAAGAATAAAGGAACTCGTAAAACCATAATTTTATTGTCTTATTAGTATGCGAAAATATTCGGGACTTTTGTAACTGCCGATTGATAAATCGTCCCGAGCACCAAGGTACAGTTGTTTGACAAATGATAATATAAACGGCATGTCGTTTTCGTGTCAGATGACTATCAGAAAATTGCTCAGTTTTTGTCGCGACGAGCCGACGGTGGCGCCCCCTGTCGTGACTGCAATGAAACCACAATGCACACAATACAAGTGCTTACGGTCACCACAATCAATATCAAAGTAATCCGATACCTGACATTCAATTTGTGAAGTGATATTCAACACCGCGATAAGTTTGTTGCAATTTGCATTTTGTATTGAATTGCACTCATAAATATGACGACAACGGTACGTTTGTTTTATAATAATGTATGATATTTTTTACTTGATAAAACTGATACGAACATCGAAAAAGTATCTTATACTTATTTCTGAAATCGTGAATCGACTTTTCAACTTAAATATATTTTATAGCTTATTATTAGTTGTTTTATGGTTAGTTTATTTACTAAATCAAACATAAATGATTCCATGATACAATGGTAGACAGCAGCAAAAACCACAATTATATTAACCGAATAGTTGAGGCTTTAATTTAGCGCCAATAATGAGTTCTGGGGAATTTATCAAGGCAAAAACATGGTCACACAGAGGTAATGTTTTCAACGCTTATCGGTATTTGCATTACATTAACACAAAATAACCGTTAAACAAAAACAATCCCGGCGAATATTAATACGGCTTTAAATCATATGCTACTGAGTGTTTCTGCAATTAATTGCGAAATAACGTTATCGGTGAATAGCCACATTATACCGTGAAATGTTTGTAAGCATGTAACTCATAAATAACGGACACTAAGCTGATTACCATAAAACCGAGTCGACATTTACCGAATTACCCTAAAATCTGTTAACAAATGGTAGCTTTGCATAATTGAATGAGTGGAACGCAAACTCAGGCATATGGAGTACGAAGCCTCCGAAATATTCATTTTTTTAAACAAATTACAAACGTCCGAAAAATATTATGTTTTTTTTCTGCTATTTGATCGACAAATAACGACAAATTCTAAAATTTGATTTGTTCATTTGATGTTTGTCTAACTCAGAGCGACGGACGTTGTCTGTTTATAGAATTGTAACTGACTGTTTATGTAATTGTTTATAGAATCCCGGGATGGACGTAAACAAATGATTTGAGTGATCAATGAAATACAGATGGATCCTATTTAACTGGAAACTGTTTAGATTACAATACTAATTGTTTGCACGTTTCCATTACTCTCTTAAGTAAAGCTGTGTTTTAGTTGTTTCGAAAAGTAATAGAGAATCAAATAAATCTTTTTATTGCTTTAAAAACTAAGAAACTTTATAATTCATAGACGTAGAGACTGTAGACCAATAAATTTAATCTATGCTGACTTGCAACTACAACAGACACTGTTTGTTGACATAAACCTACATACGTATATAAGAACTCATAGCGAATCTGCGTAGCAATCGCATTCTGTACGTTTTGGCATCTGTTAGTGCTACGGTGCTACGGCGTGCTACAGCTACGTGGATTGCGGTGCGTTCAGTTCCGTTTGCGTTCCCGCCCGCTCGGGACCCCGCAATTAGATCCCGCCCATTGTTTCTCCAAGCACTTTCTGTTAGCAATTCCAGTTTCAATTCGAAGGCTGCGGCATTCCCTTTGGCGTCGGCTATGCTTCGGTTACGACTTCGGAATAATAGGAGATATTAACTTGACTTTCAATTCTTGTGAAACGGTCGATCTATTGAATGAACGTTATTAATTCCGACGATGACGTGTAAAGTCTCTTACTTAATTACTTATTCACGCTTTGTGTCTTAAAACATAAGTCTAGGTGAGCATCTCTTATAGGCGCGATGGTAACGTATTGGGTTTACCCCAATTCAAAGTTTGCGTGGATTCGATTTTGACAGTATATTATTATGGGAACTACCCACGCTATCTTTCAAATTAAAGTGGCTATCTGTGTCCATCACTTCGTTTGACAATGTTTATGCTTCCATGAGTAAGTTTTGTTCCATACATAAAATATAAATTCAATGTAGTAAGCGACTATATTAGCAACTAAACAAAATAAACTAGTAAATCGTACTCGTATACCATTACTCATAAACTTTGTGTGCACATGCTTTTTGTGTATGTTACTATAAAACAAATATTCTCATATAAGAAGAGACATTGCTATAATGAAAGCTAAATAAATAATTCCAGAACATCAAAATTATAATTTTAAATTTTATTGTTTTTACGTAACAGAACTCGTGTATACCAATTAAATATCACCAGCGTTTATAAAATTGTAGGAACGGGCTACTTTGCTATATTGCGCTTTTTCATCCGACAAACAATTACGGTAACGAAATTTAAACGTCACAGCAGACAAAAACAGTACAAAACTTATCGTACACGAGTATAAACCAGAACTATTGTATAGTTGGCGGCCACGTATTCCGCATGCGGCACGCGTCCGCGGGCCCTCGTTACAAACTCATTTCACCAAAGTTGTGCGGTGCGTCATGCACAATCATATTTACATAAAAGCAACGCTCGGACCGACGGAAAATATAAATAATGAAATTTTAGAGCGACGATGTCCTGTTTTTAATATTTTTCAATGCAAATTAGGATACGTAGGCGTGTAGTTCCGCTAGTTGAAATTCCTGTTTGCTAATAGTTTTACCTTGGCGTTAGTTTGGGGAAGTATTTCGAGGTTTTCGGTGGAAATAACGATGATGGCTTTTGTTAATTGAGTTTTGTTGTGGGTTAACTTTGTTGCTAGATTACTTGGTAAGAACCTGATAAATGAAAGACCTGGGCAGATAAACTAAGTAAAGTAGAAGTAGCGGTCAGTTAATTAATATTCATGTTTGCTTGTAGCCCGGTAGGTTCATAGGGCTTCGACAGAAGACTGCAAGACAATATTCTTGATTGAAAACCCGCAAGCTTGCTTGCGTCTTCACCTTCTGCGATTTTAGGTTAATTGCATATATGGAGACGAAACAATTTTAGAATAAGTTCCCAAACAGTCTTCAATCCTCGACAATATTTATTATCCTTACACAATAAACTTTTAATTCATATTCATTTCACCAAATAATAGCAGACGGTAAACAGTAACTAAAAGTATACAAAAACAAGTAATCCAAAAATAGCTCTAATAATTATCCTTAATCTGACGTCGCGAAGTCATTTCAACTAGCTAGACTTGGTAGACCATTGAATTGCAAATGTAAGGAAATAAAACGATGTTTGTCGTTTTCTGTTTTCCTCATTTTCCTGTAAAGTTTGAAAACTTGCATGTAATTGCTTAATTCCACTGCGGCTACGATAAACTTCCTCCGCGGTACCAACACGACCTATACAATATTTATAGGCTAAGAGCTAGACAAAGTGTTTGTGATGAATTATTAGTTTGTTTTGAACCGGATTTATGCTATTTTCTTTAGGATTTTACTGGTTAACGTATGTTCGTTAACTTGCTTCTCTGAAATGTCTAAAAGCACAAAATAATTTGACTTGATAAATAAAATCCTTTATGTCGGAGTTCATTGACCTGGCTATTCGGTAAAAGCTTTTAAATGTAATATTTCGGTGAAACATTAAAACAATTATAATCTTCAACAAATATTTGAATTTAAATTTCAGGGTTACCAGCTGTGATTGTGGGCTAACTTTTAAACTTCACAAGGGCAAAACCGCGGCAAATGTAAGTACTAAAAATTTATCACTATGGCCTCTGTAAAACAATCTGTAATTTCATAATGAGAACAATTAACATTCTCCAAATCAAATACTAATAAATAAGGTCGGTAACAAACTGGCTAAGCCAAAATCTTAATTGGCGCCCAAGAATTTCATGGATCGCCACTTTGTGTAAGGAATTCAATTTATTCAGAGTATTCGTAAACTAAAATAATAAACGGGTTCAATATTAAACCGATCTGATTGCGTTCTAAACAAAAGTTTTTATGTTTCGACCCTAATTACTTTTGCTCTTGTGAGGTACAAAGCTGTAATATTTTAGGGACAAAATATATTATTGTGTCACTAACAAATAGGGATAATTTAACTTTGGACCAGGTTTTTGTTGTTTTTATTCAAATTTAAGGAAGGAATTAAGCTTTGAACAATTTTCTACTTGATTTAAACACGCATACGTATCGTTTCCGTTGACTTATTTATTTTATTCACGAAGCCTCGTTATTTTTTAACATTACGTGGAAAAGAAATCTACTTTTTAAAATTTTTATATGCACGTTAATACAACACGTTTAAATTTTCACAATTGTACTTAGAGTTAATTTCACCATACACTTAATTTACATGACAACCTAATAGAATGCATTATCTCTAATTTAAAACACCATAATACGCTTAGAGCTATACTAGTGATTACTTTTATTATTTTTTGTCATCAATTTAAACAACCATCAATCAATTCCAACTATACGAACGATCGAAAAAAACTGTCGCCCACTCAAATGTTAGGTAAGAGTAAACACTAGGCGGGTCACGAAGGTCAGACGGCAGTTGATCCGTTAAATCACGCGCACCAGATTACATTTGAAGCCAACCTATTTGAGAAAACCCTAACAGAATACGTAGAAGAATACCTACCAGTCACGACTTGTTTACTTCAAACCGCAAGCATTAGTAATACGATATTTTGTCTAACACTGGAAATTGTGCGCGAAATGTTTGCTTCTTACAAATCCAATAAAGCAGGTGTCGTGTACGTTTGAATAATGATATTCTGTATAGACACTTCGGCCTTTGTACGTAATGCGAGATGGATATTTTTATCGCCATATAAAAATAGAAATTTTGGTAACGGGCTTCTTTTAAAGTACAATATCATGCATTTTTTCCAAAACCATTTATTTTACTTTTAGAAGTATTTGGCTATTAAATTAAGCATGGCAAAATAAATGCTTAAAAAACCAAGTTGATTAATGGACTACGGCAGAAGTTAAGACTGTATTTCTCTTGGCCTATAAATCGCACGCAAAGCAATAGTTCTGCGAAGCGCCAACAAGTCTGTTAAAATCCTTATCAGCGGCACAATTTTCGTAAAAACTACCCACCTTGTTAGGTATTTAATTTTCTAATTGTTACGCCGGGGGAGGCTAATAACAAACGCGGTGGTATTTTTCTGATTACTATCGTACATTGAGGTATGGCAGCTATATACTTGATGAAAGCTCTGGGAAAAACTCATTGTACATACAATGTTAGCAGAAATGAAGGTATTGGGTGTATAATCAAGTCGCTCTGATAACAAAGTTGCCTTTGTTTATACACGTAGTTTTATTGCGCATAGTATTTGATATTGCTCGTAATTCTAGGTTTTGTTACCGGGTCGACGTAATCTGAATGTTCGGGGAGCAAGATTAAAACTTGGCTTGAATAAAGTTTCCTTAAATATTGCCTGAGTTACAGCACAATATGAAGAAAGAATGACAATAAAATCACCAGCATTGATCAAGACTACACTGCAAACTTATCAATTTATCCCCAATAATCTGTAATAAAGAGAGAGCATACTACGCAGCATTATGTTTGGAGAAATAGAATTAAATTGGGCTTAGATAATTAAAATTGAGGTAAGAAGGAATAGAGTAAATGTTTGGAAAATCTGTCAGTTAAACAACATTTTATAAACTTTACCGACATGGTGAATCTGGCCGTAGTTTTGAAAGTAAATATACGGTATTACTTTGATAAAAAAAACAGCACCACGTGATTCCATCACTGAATCTATTATACTAATAACGGGAGCCTGCAGATTATAAATACGTTTCATTACAGATTAACGCTTCACAAAGACGTGACTGAGATAGTAGATATCAGATGGAACCAACTAGAGAGTAGATTATTAAAACTCTACTGCAACTACCAACTACTAGGTACTATAAGATGAGTTTTCATAGAAATAGAGTATATACCGTGCCATTTACATAATATCATTTTTGAATTTTGAAACACATTGTTTGACTTTAGAAATTAAACATTGATTTTGAAAAACTTTGTCATCGAAAATAGGTTTGCAATAAAAAAAAATATCGTCGTGGTTTTTTTCTGAACACTTAACTGAGACATATAATTAATTCAGTATGCCTCTTTAACACAATTTAAAAAGTATTCGTAATAATTTTACCTTTATTACTGTCGGTTTAATTTCAAGACTTTTCAACTGCTAAGGTTAAATATTAATAAACACCATCATATCTAATACGGGTAACAATTAAATCCCAAATATACCCTTACTTTATCACCGTAAATATTAAACCTACGTATTCACTGCCTTAAGTATTTAAACATCTCATAATGTAAAACCGTATCGGCAATAACAGTTGCACATTAAACCCCCTCATGTATAACTATTACTAAGTAATGGTGTCGAAGTAAATTGCCAGTATTGCAGTCAGCTCGTTTCACACGCTTGCTTATGATTGTATACTGTTAAATATTATTAGGTGTCTACTGGTTATATCGTTTTGTTCGAAGAAAGTAATAAGCAGTTATAGTGAGCGTGGTACTAACTAGTAAGTGCGAGTATTTTAGTATAATTTAAAATATGTTTTGGTTTTCCATAAAGGACTAAATGAAAATATTTATTGTAGTATAAATGCGAGTCATCCCAATTACCTCTCTATACGTTTAAAAAATATATTAATAAATTGTGGCAATTGTTGGCGCGGACATTCTATAGATGGATGACTGTATAGTGGTATTTGAACTTAGCGTCTCCGTGCTTCCTAGGGCACGTAAGACGTCAGTTCCGGTTGTTGTCAATTAAAATAACAGTCGTTAAGCCATGTCAAAGGACTTTCGGGCGGCTTAAACAACTTTGACACTAGGTTGATAGAAGCCATGTGATTAAAATTAATAATCTAAGTTAAACGTCCAAATGAACGAAATTGAAGACAAAACATAGTTTGTACTTGTGTCTAAAAATATAAGATTACCTTCTCAAACCAAAAAACAAAGTTAGCAGAAAATATTCAGTAACTAAAATCAGCCACTTAAATGTTTTAAGTTAGGTCCATAAAAGTTTCAAAAGTTAATGAAAATACCATTTATATTATCTTCAGACAGCTTTAAAAGAACACTATTTACTTTGTTGTTCACCACCTGTTCCATTATATAAGTTGAATGTTATACAATTCGTTCCGTTTTGTGTTCAGCGCCACCTGTGAGAGGGTTTGTAGTACTACTGTCGCTCGCCGCATTTCGAATACAATAGAACCCCGCACACCAACGCCACCTTTCGGAAACCGACTGAACTAACATCAAGACGTAAACGTGAAAATGTATAGATGGCGCTTTTCAAGAAAAGGCGGAAAAGCATTTTCGCAATGTTATTGATTGTCCCTTCGATGCTTGTTTCTGAGTTTAATACAAATGATAAGAGTAAAAGCTTATTTCCTAATGGAACTGGCGGCATAACGGGGAACATGAACATTTACTTTGTACTAAACAACATTATTTGCGGAAAATTTACTAATATTATAAGTAAAACACATTCGCTTAACGGGTCGAACAAAGTGAATATAAAAGGAAGTTATAATAGAAAATAATACAAAGGAAATAGTGCAAACGCTTGACATTACCTTCCGTTTATAGTCTGCCTTTGTAGGTTAAATCTAGATAACTTTCCTTCACGATATTTACGACAAAAACGGGAATATTTTTACTAAATACGCTCGGTTTCCTACATTCCAAACTCGCAAAGGGTTATATTTAGAATGAATTTCGTTAAATACTTGGAATAAAATCAGATACGCCTACGAGCACTTACATCGTTACCTGTAAATCCTTTACTTACCTACTTTACCCCGAATCGTGATAATAAGCGTGATTTACTTTAAATTATTTATTTGATGACATTTTTGTTTACTTAATGTTGTTTTCGTATATTCATATAATAAAAGCTATATAAACATAAATAATAATCATCGAATAACAATAACATCTTCGTAAAGAACCTGTGTTATAACTTATACTGTTTATTTTCTTTACTTACTATTTAATTAGAATCAAAGCACTAAACACAGTACCTAATGAGCCACTTACTATTATTACAAAACATACAAAATAAGATATTGTTAACAAATAACATAGCCAAAGTGATACTGAATGCATCGTATATCTGATTACTAAGACTTACACTCCCACATTACATTCCTACCCGTAAGACACCAATCCTATACTAAAACATTTTATTATATCAGTAACATCTTACCATACCACTACAAAAGCACACTAATAAAATTGAACAAGATAATACGTATTGACATAGTACTACAAAAACAAAACTTAAACCCAAAGAAAAACTTCTTACTTAGGTATTTAATTCCGCGCAGTGCGGAAAATATTTTCTTCCAAAGAATTACGTCTCCTTGGTTCAAACTAGGACGAAGTTGTTTCTTTATTGTTGTCTAGATGTATAGAAGACAAAAGCGTCACCAAGAATTCAAGCAAACACGCTATTACTTAACAGCAGGCGGAAAGGCACAATAAGATGACCCAGTTCGCAAAGAAAAACGGATATACACAACATTTGCACTTTTTGTCGCGAGGTTACAACACTTGGGGAGTCTGATTAACATCTATGTACATAAGTACACGTGTTTGTATGTGAGGAACTTGATAACATCTTGTATTACACGTGAACAGTTTGCTTTACATTATAACAAGCTTTTATTTTCTTGAAAATATACTACAGATTTAAATGATTCCCAACGAAGAAAACTGTATTTTATTTTAGGAAAATTAGTCCTCTATTACGGATCTTTTATTCAACTTCTCTACTATAGTATCTACACCAATCTATTGGCCAGTAGTTGAGGTAAAACCACAGTCTATATTGCATAATTGTCACTCTACCTCAGGCAATTACTTGTATCAAATGATACACCTAGGCTCTACATAACTATACACACCACAATCAAAGCTCGAGTCTCCATTTATACAATTATCAGTCCAATCAATCCCAGGTTACCTACATGAAGAAGTATATCTTACTTATTAGTAACAATCATAAGAATTTCGTATCAAAGCATCAATATAGAAAGAATCATGTCGTTAAAACTTTGCTTTATTGGAGACTCAATTGCTTTAAAGAGTCGCTACGGGCCCTTCCCCTACGGATTGGAAACTAAAAAACGTATACGAAAGTACTGCCTTGGGGGATCCCCTTTCGTCGATATTCCATCTTTACATAAAAGCAAGAACAGACTCCCGTGACGTAAGCACGTGGGAGGAAGCTTTCAGGCGACGGATAAAAGTTGTCAATTATGATAATGACGACACGTAAGTGTATCCTAACAACATCACTACGTACAAAGCTGACAGTATAATAATAGTTAACTAGCTTCCGCATGCGGTTTCTCCTCGAATGTCGATGAAAATATCCTTTGTCCTTTCAGGTTTTGAGATTTATCTCTCGGTAAAGTTGACGTGCTGAATTCTATGAGCTAGTTTACTGACGTATTGGAACTTTTATAAAGACGCAAATCTTTCTTATTCGTACTCATTGTTTTGTCACAAACAAAAGTGTTAAGTAACTCATCAATTGATCAACAATATTCTAATTACGAGACATCATAGAGCGCTAAAATCGTAGAGAATAATCTAGAATAAATTTCCAAAGGCCACAAACTTACACTACACTTTACAACTATAATTAAACGCAAACCTTCAGTATACAGGCTTATACGCTACAGGCTTGATATTATCGTATATATTCTGTAAAACGAAACATTGCAATGCCGGTACACACTAGCTACTAGTTACATGGCAACCGCAATAGTGTTAGTTCAGGTCTAGTCCACAAGTTAATTAATTAGTGCAAAACCTTGTACAGAATTTAGACACAATAGAAACAGATCGCGGTGAAATAGGGGAGCGTGGACCCTACGTGTACCTTTGAATCGGTTGTATCTCTACTAATTTACAGACGTATTGTGATTCTTCAGATTGAAATAGTGACTGCCTATAGAGAATTGATTGAGAGAGAAAATCAAAAAAATATGAAAAAAGAAGTTAGAATAGCGATGGTAGGTAGGTACGACGTATTTTTATATAGATAATGTTTTGTATTTTAATACACGAACTGTCCTTAGTCATAACTCATATCAAACAAAATAAAACAGTCATACAGGCATCACGAAAGATGAACCTTCCCGTCCATATTATATCACAGAAACATTCCCTATGTAACACAAAGGGGCGAGTTTGACCCGGTTCAGCAACCTTATCAAATATTTATACTTGAATGTATAAAAAATCGGTCAAGGCTAAGCTAGTCTTCGTTGAAACCCACGGAGCTGGAATAATGTAAAGAGATGCTAAATTCCCGATAGCGTCCACGATTTCATAAGTTTTATGTAACTAGGTTTTCGTGGCTCCAATTCTGCTACACAATTTTCTGTAACGTGCTTTGTTTTATTCTATAGATATAGGTTTATCCCTCATCATGTTCATAATTTTACGTCGGCTTTTGATATCTTGTAACTTTTTTATGTGTGAGAGTAAACAAATATATTTTTATTTTATCAAAGGTTAGCTTTTAGGCATCATATTAGGTACGTAGATTTTATACAATACTAGCTGACCCGCGCAACTTCGCTTGCGTAACATAAGAGAGAATAAAGTTCCCCGTTTTTGTAACATTTTTCACTGGTACTCTGCTCCTATTGGTAGTAGCGTGATGATATATAGCTTATAACCTTCCTCGATAAATGGACTATCTGACACTGAAAGAATTTTTCAAATTGGACCAGTAGTTCCTAAGATTAGCGCGTTCAAACAAACAAACAAACTCTTCAGCTTTATAATATTAGTATAGATTAGTATAGATTTAGAATTAGATTAGGTTCATGATCTAAAATATCCAAAAATATTATAGCAGTGACGAACATTAATGCAAGCTTATGCAAATAAACACATAAGCAAAGCAATTGCGTTTAAAATAATAAAAAAATTGAAGCAAAAATTCTACGGAAGAAAAACTAAGCGGCCAAAATTCGGTCATCCCAACCTCAACTAAGTGCTACATATTACTCGTAGCTAATGTCTCGACGGTCTTTAATCCTGGTCTACTCCGGGACAGGTGAGCTTAATTTGTCTTCGTTAGAGGCACAGGAAAACGTCCTACACTATATGCGGATTAAGAGATTCAGCGCACTCGCGATCAACATCTCCAAAATGAGCTTTTTATTGTACGACATTTTTTACACCACCAACCAAGCTATTGTTTATATTAAAAAACAATAGTTTATATTAAAATTCATTCAATTTAAAGACAATGCAGTGCCTGATTTATACTCTTTCGTTTTTATTCATCCTTTGAAATGCTATCGAATTATTTATTCGAACAGTTGAGTCTTTTAAGCCCATGAAGGTTTAAAAAATATTTGGTAAATACGCCACTATAACGGTTCATTTTAACCCCGATTAACCGTTCAAAATGACAAAGTTTAAACAGATTTATTGAGCTATCGGAAACAAGAGCCCAATGTCGATGCAATGACGTGTTGCAGGTCGTATCCTGCTCGGATGGTGACGTCATAATTCACGTCCACGTCCAACCGCGGCGGTCGCTGCATGAAATATGGTCCCCTACTTGAATTCACAAATGAAAATGCAGATTTTGAAAACAAATGTCTCAGTTTAATATCAGATAAGCTCGTAAAAGTAATTGGGTTTGTGTAACACATCGTTATACTGAGAACTGCGCCGAGTGATTCTTGGAATATAATACAAAGGTTGAAAATTTCATTGTCGGTGTGAATTTAATAAACGGGACTGGTGTATTCTAACGTGTAGACATCATTGGAGTCACCTTGTTATCTCGGATTAACCGTATACCTCTTTTTATTTTTAAGAAAGTATTTTGAACAAACAGGAATAACTTCAAATCAGAATAGCTGTCCTTTGCAATTGGACTGCGAGAGTATTGACCATGACATTTTTAAAGTGTGCAACGTACCATTTGTCACACGTTTTTCAGGTTTCTATTTTCGAAGCTCCAAGGTTTTATATTTTTGTTTTGGACGCAGTCGTCCAACTCTACCTGTCCGTCCTATTCACGTGTCATAATATTGCTATTCGTGATATAACTCTGAACAGTTTCCAAACAATTTTCGCGAAATTTCACAGAAATACACTTTTTTTGCGCGTCCCAAAGGAAATGCAAAACGGATTTGCAAGATAGTTTTCGGGTTAGAGCCCCGTGCATAAAACGTGGGTAAGAAAAAATACTTGAGGCTTATTGACGGAAATGTCTTTGTTAAGGGTTCGAGTGCTATGGAACTATGTATTTTGAATATGTTTGTAAATGCATCAATAACGTGATGGTTTTGTCTCGAGCTGGCATATAACTGCATAGACTAAAACCAATAAAATATTCTGCTTGTTTCTTTTAATACAAATTGTAATTACTCCGTTACGTTCGGTAAGATAAGAAATGATTTGGGATAAAAATATTGCGTTACATTTCGAGAAAAGTTATTCCTATATTGCTACAGAAACACAACAGATATTGGAAGACTCTTGACCAATTTCAAACTTTTTACTTTCAACTCAAATAAAAGTGCGTTTTCATAGTGCGGCCGGACGAATTCTCGATTGTTTGTGGTTTCAAAAAATGCAGTTAGCGGGACGTACTGAAAACCGAGAATTTATAACTTTTATTCCATGTTTCGAAACTGAAAAACATCTTCAAGAAAAAAGAGAACTGCGAATATTTATTTATAAGAAAGTAGATAACTATTTATATTCCTAATGCCGTTATTATTTTATGCAGAAGTTGTGTTGATATTCTTAATAGAACGAATGTTTTTTTTCATGGGTACATTTAATTCAACAGTTAACATCATGTTATAAAATACTAAAAGAACATAAGCAAACTAAAACTGTTTTCAGTCGATATCTGATAAAAAAAACCTATTTGTAATATTAATATTATAATGGTAGCCATACTTTTAAATTTCAAATTACAGCCATAATAAGGTATTTGCAATAATATCAATATTCTCATTGATAAATAAACAAAAGAGATAAACACGCGTTTATCCCACAGTTGGCAATAAACAATCCTAAAACGATTTACAATTACAATAGCCTATTATTTTTAAATCGTTCAATTAACCAACATCATAATGTTCACGGTTCGTTTAATTATAATAAACAACACAAAGAACATGTACAGTAGAAATCAAATGCCATCACCAAAAGGATTAATCCATTAAACCGTTGACAGAAACAAAATGAAATAATAATTTGTCGTGGGATTCGACGTGCCGTTCGGGAATACGTCGGTGACGTAGCTACGTGTGTTCGTGCCTACGTGTGTACGTGTGTACGTGTGTGTGTCATCAATCACATCCTTCAGTCGCCAGGATCCGCGGTGCCAGTACATTAGCTCCTTAATTAAAGCCTGAACATCTGGCGCATAGCCCGCGTCATACATTTCAATTAATTCTTGTCACCAAACAAATTTGGTTGACGACTATTTAATTATTAATCAAAGTTACATTGACAAATTGTTTTTGCACCGTATTGAATTTATTGGCAAACAATAAAACTTTACACAATAACCGGGTCACCGATACGTCCCATCACTTCCATTACTAAATTAATTTGATGCGTGGTTGCGCCGTAACACTATCAGGTAATTTTATTTGAAAATTACGGGAAGTAATTACACGATAATTAAAACAGACTTGCTCCGTAAATTGTTACAAAGTTTTGTTAATTAAGCGCTCAATCTTTCCATCGCGTCTATCTTATCGGATGATTTGGAAATAACCATTTGTAAATTTAAAAAGTAATTTGCCTAAACCACAAACGTTGTGGCCACATCGTCCCCCTATTATTCAATTCTATCCGACTTACGGCGCCTACAAAAACAAACATTGCAAATTATGCAACTTACTTCATCGAATAAAAAATATATTAAAAGTCCCTTGCGTCATTCGCCAGTGGCAGTCGTCAAAGTGACGGCCACCCTCTACTCGCCATAAGCCACTAATCGGCTTGTCAGCCGCAGGTCGCGGACATTGACTTTTAGATCACGTACTAGCAATCTGCATACTACGACATTGTCAGGGGGACATAAAAAACACATTTTTTATGCTCTACGCCGTCCACAAACTATGCAAGGAATCACAAACTTCAATATTATTATTATCTTGTCGAATATTTTCATTTTACATCTAATACTCGCAACGGAAACAGCATTGTAAACCTTAGTTAATCTTAAATTATATTATGTATTGACATCAAGTCATACACTACAGCAACATAAGCTCGTTTATCTCAGTTTGCTTAATCAGTAACCTCGTTAAGCATATGATTAACCTAAATCCCAAGGCTGCATGCAACATTGCCTCTGAAAATGAACATGAACCTTGTCTCAGGGAAGCGTTTTGAAGCAAGAGTCATAAAGACTAAAGCTGTAGGCTCACGTGTCACTGTACATGACGTACACGACACCCGACGGGCGGGTAATTATCGCGACATATCCACACGATATTAAAGCCAACGTAAATTTGACATGACTTAAAATTAATCTCGAGACGTGACGCCGAGCCCAATACATGACGGCTTGCGCTTCGGTAAATTTAATAAAGAGCTACCACTGAAGCCTAGTCGTGCTACCAAGATTGATGTGCCGAAAAAATATTTCACAAGGAAGGAAATTATAAGATGCCAACTCTTCAACAAAATCAAAAGTTTCATTTAACAATAAGCGCTTCAGCTTTGAAAGGAGTAGTAATATGAAAGACAGATCTGACAAGAATACGAGACGTTTGGAACAAAGTAATTTCGTACCTCGAGATATTTTATAGTTGTATATTTTGACAGTGATTAACGTACGTATCTTTATGAACTGAGGAACTTTTCTAGACATTATTTCAATGAAAAACTTAGTGTTGACGCCCAGACGAAGTGAAAGGTGACAAGGAAGGTCGTAATTTAAGGTAAATTATGTCTTTTAATATACGACGCCAGTCACTTTATCAGTTTCTTTGACATTAATTTACGGACCATTTTGACTATGAAATAAAAATCGAACAATGCTGTTGCTATCAATTCATTTATGAAAGTATAGGATGAGCCTAAACATCATCAATGATACGTGAAACCCAGAGAAGAGCTTGCGTTCAAATTTTGTTTCACTGCAGCCGGTAGTTGAGATTTATTGTATGAGGAAACGATGTAAAGGAACACCTCCGCCTGTCCCGCCCCGAGCCTCTTTGATGGGGCACAGGCGTGAAAAGCAATATTCAACATATCGTATCGTATTTTCAAATACATTAAAACAGAAGTTCCAATTCAATATGACAGTTGTATTTAAATTAAAACATTCATCTTCGCAGGTAAGCAGAACTATTTTAGATACAATCTACTCGTAATTTACTTCCTGGCTAGTTATTTATCACTGTCGGGTATACCCTTTTCACTAGCGAACAGTGGTAGTTAGAACTTTATTTTGGAATAAGCACCTCGTGTAGTGTTATTTTCGTCAGCACCGCGACTGATTTACAACAACCGTTACTTCTGAGTGACGTTGACAAATTACGTCACACGGCGGTCACGGCCCGTGTGTTTTGCGTCACTTGGCTGCATTCGTGACGTCACAACGTATCTTGCTGGCTTGTTTATAGCCAGCGCGTATGTTTGAGTTATGGCGTGTTTGTCTCACCCGTGACACCAGGGAAGATGAATTTATGAGCAAGAAGAATGCGGAACGCAGAATATTTTATGCGTTTGAGTGGCGGCACTGGGTGATAAGAGTTTTTCGGATGATTTAGGTGCGGCCGTGCCATTACGTTATGAGCAGTTCACACCCTGAGGATATGACGTGCGATCGGATAACGTGTAACGGTGAAATACACGCCATTGCCGTAATAAAAATCTTATAAACATAAAATAAACTTACCTTTTTATCCATTTTCGTGAGTGCTGTATTTATATTTTAGTATTACAGTTATTTAACAAGACAGCTTTTTCATCTTGTATTTACTTTTCTACGTTGCTTCTTTACCAGTCTAATATACACACAAGTAATCAAATATCTTTTTTATCGAGTAGAATAAATAAAGATAAGAAAACACTTGCAAGTCATCATTGCGAATACCTTGAACTCTACGTTCTCGTATATACTCGTATCTACTGTCAGCGGTAAGCGGCTTACTTCCAATATGTGACGCACTCATTTCGCGGAGGAGTTGTAGATTGGCTACAATGTAGAACAAAATATAACAGTAAGATTTTGAAAAAGAAATCATTTTTTTAAGACTTATCACAAAGCTATTCAAGTATTGTTATAACGTAACGGGTCTTAAACGCGAAGAGCTAAAGGTTAGGATACCTTTTTTGTTTACTCGACGTTTCGATAGAATTGCAACACACAAGTAACAACACATACTAACATACAAGTTGCGAGAATTTAAAATCGTTAAGCGGTTCAAGTCCAATAATATGATCGACTTTTAGCATACTTATGAAGCATTGAGACGCCTAAACTCAACAGATCTTTATGCGGCCACCCATCCTTTGGGTGGGTACTTCAAACGTTACTTAGCGCAATGATAGTTGATGTACCGGTGGTGGCTTTAAGCGATCTTCAAAATAGTTCAGAAGTTAGTGATTAACTAGTATCATTAGCAGTTACTTATAGCAATATTACGTGGGCGGACTGAGCCTTTTCAAGTTAATTATAGCATATTTAATCTAAAACTAATGAAAGTTTCCTGCTTTATAACTCTATAAATACAAACGAAAACAACTTAAGTCAATAGCAGATAATACTTTCAAACGCCAATCACAGAAAGGCTTAGTTGGTAGACAATAAACAGATTGTTAATAGAATTCAAAGACAAATTCTAAAAGGAATTTAAACGTTAAAGGTCAGAGTTGGTTTTTTCTCGGAATCACTGCTTTCTTAACTATATTGTTGCTTTGATAGTTTAGGATTCAGAATAATTGAGAATTTAATTAAGTCTCTTTACTTTACATGCAATAAAAGATTTTACCAGAACATTTATTAAAAGCTCTATATTCAACGCTTAAACGTAATTCCAATACTCAATTCACCGACTTACAATAAATTGATTATGCTGTAATCTGCTCCGAATGGGACTCATATGAAATGTTCATATAGTCGGTAACACATAAGTAAACTTAATACAAAAATATCGTGCATGTTTTTAAATAAAATATACATAATATGTACATTGTACATACTAAATAGTGATTGGAAATTGGGCTTACATAGAAATTTTGTAGTTACAGTCATAAATTGATACATAAAAATTAAGTGAATGCAGAAATTAGCGATTGCTCTTTTATTAATCTCAAACAACTTGTGATTTATAATACGATTCTTTGCAGTCGGTATCATCGAGTATCGAGAGTTGGACATTTAAAGAGTACTACATAAATAGTTCCTACGGCGCTTGCTAGAGGCGCTTATACCATTTTCATGCGAAATTTCTCGATGACTAGTCTGTCGTCAATAGTCGATAGTGATAGAGAATTACGTTATTGTTCTGCTATAATCATATGTTTTATGTTTGCATGTACCAAAAATAATGACGTCACAATTTTTAACCTCCACATGTAATTACGATGGTTAATTCATCGAGTTATGACATTACTGTCAAGTCTTGACGTCTTATTAATACCGCGTCTCATCCGTCGTCTGCGTTATTAATGATAGCCGTAATTATGCTGCTAAGACGAGTTCTCATTATACGCCACAAGTACGATTCTAAATACGTGTTTAAACATGATTTATCATCATTAAAACTTCGACGTGTTAATGAAACTTGATGAGTCTCGAGCGGCCATGCGTTCTGCTTTTGTCAGTTTCGCGTGTGATATAATTGGTTTTATACAAATGTATTTTGATTTATATCCTCCTTGAGAGTACTGGGGAGTTTGTTTTTAGAATGTACTACTTTAAGTTCCGGGAATATTAATGTTTAAGGTAATAAAGTATGTTTGAAAATAGTTCATAATTTATTTGACTATATTATTTTGTTATTAAACTGTTGAAAACAGTCGGAAACTGAATAATTCCGAGAATCCTTTAAATAACGCGGAATGGTCGGAAAATCACGAAACAAAATCATTTACCCGTGGACGCGCTGTCCATCAGCTGCTGTTATTTTATAAATACTTACAATCTTTTCATTTTCAATAAATTTTAAAATTGTATATAAGAGACAAATACAAAATACAAACCTATCAGAGCTTACACAACGTTTATTAGAAAATCATTAAGTGTAAACCAATGAATATAATATGCTGTTAGGCCAAATTTCATAAAAATACGATAAGTTATCTCCGTTAGAGAATAACAAAATACATTTTATGATTTTATCAAAGAACTATAAAAAGTGAACGTTGACATTCTATTACAATTATCTAGGCCACAACATTAATCTTGAAGATTCGTGGGATATCAGTAAAAAGAAAAAGTCCTTGGAACGCAGATTTCTCAGCTAAGTGGATCTAAAAGTAGCTATCTAGGTTGCCTAGAAACGTCTAAGCTCGTACATTCAGATCGTTTCCAACTTGATCTCGGGCTAAAAGGTTTTTTTTTACTTTTATCTACTTACAAGCGTACTTGAGTCAGTAATTGGCCAATGCAGCTGTACTCGATACTGCTTAGTTTCTCATTAATAAGGTATTCTGTTTAGTTTGTATGGAAAGTGCTCGGCTAGTTTGTACCTGAGTGCGGCGTATGTAACTGACTTCCGGGTCAGTGTAAGTTTGTAAAGTTTCATCACTGTAATACTGTCAGTATTAATCTAAAAAAGTAAAAATAAATCACAGAAATGTACGCGCATAATTTTTTAACAACTAGGTAAACTAAATTGGGTAATTGTTTTAATATGTTTGTAATTGTCGAGAGTTTGTATGGGATCAAAAGGATCAAAATTGCAACGGAAATTGAATTCACATGATAAAATTGTACTACTTATACCTGGACGAAGCCGAGCCAGTCCGCTAGTGAATTATAAATATATGGAATTTTTTTGTGATAAAAGTCTATATTATAAACGTAAAACGATTTTGATTAAACATGAACTCATATTTAAATATTGACTAAAAATGTGTCGATTATTTGCTTTTTGATAGTGACTTCTACCATTACAAAACGATACGTTATATTGTGTTACACACAAATAAATATTTCTTCAACACGTATAAAGCCACTGAGAATAACAAGCAGAAATCTCAGACCGTCTTACTCCTATTTTATATTGACTACGAACCAACAAAACCTTTTGTAGTTAGGTGAAATATGCTCATACATAAAACCTAATAACGATATTACTTACCGGTTACACGCAGTGGGAAATATGTCGCTACATAATACAAGAAATATTGTAGTCGCATAAAGATTTCAAAATATTTAAATAATTAAATTTAAGAGTATGTTAGATAATAAAGTTTTGTGTGCAAGTGATAATAAACAAATGTACTGACACTGTGCTACGTAGCTCTCTACGCGTAGCACTTCTACGGTATTGTAGACGTAGGCCATTATTGCATCGTAGCAAATATCTGGAACTTTATAGTAGGGAAACAAAACATTGATGACTTTTCAACAACATTTTATTTCAGTAAAATTAAATTAAAATATAAGAATTTTATATCTACTTTTACATAAAACGATTACTCAAAGTTATATTCTTTCAAGTACTATATTCTTTATACGCTCTAAATCTAAAATTACATGTCAAGGTAAAATGAAATTACATTCCTCTTCAACACACAAAAATATCTTTAGCTTCAACTTTGGCCAAACATATTGTAAAAAGTAATAACTCAGCAATAATGTTTTGCGAAGTTTCGTATAGCGATCAATTAAATGAGAAAATACTGTGATTAATGGGGTCTTTGGCCTTGGTAACAGCATATCAGAGGCTTCAAGGACATTCGACAGGAGCCCGTGTATTTTGTACGTTAGTATTAAAAGTGTAGGCGTGAACACGAGCTAAACTAATTCAAAATCAGTTCGCATCGGAACACGTGTGATTTGGAAACGTAATGTGGCGGAAAATTAGTTACGTTCTGTAGGAAGTTAGCCTTTGTTTTCGGCTGTATAAAGAATATTCGATTTGATTGCTATTTTCAGATTCATATCTTTAGTTCTATTGTTCATTCTACATTATTTGATGAATTTTTTTTTCGCCTAAGTAAAATATTTGATTCGTGTCAGTGTTAGTTTGTTAGCTATTTATACGAGTTATTTGTATTAATGATTTTATTATGTATCTTAAGTATGTACGTGCAATATATTATCACAATTTGTTTCTATATTTATAATCAGAGACAAAATAAAGCTACATTCAACACCTCTACTAACTACCTACTTCTTTCATTTTACCTATCTTTATAGCAGGGGAATTTAAGATAAAAAGGAGAGCATCCATTTTTTTTTGTTGGCTGGCACTTTGAAAAAAGGCCCAAAAATGTATGGAACCTGGATGATCTCCTTTCCATATTTTGTATTCAGTATGAAATCTATACATCTAAGCAAAACATAACTCCTAAATTCATATACCTCTAAACCTTCTAGGAAGTACCGGCATGTATGTATGTTCAATACACAATACAATAGCGATACTAAGCCTAAATAGAGTGTCAAGCCTATAACATGGGGCGGTGTTCAATTGTCCATATCAGATTTAGGTTAGATTTAGGTGTAGCTGACAACCTCAAGCACTAATACTAATACCGAGTGAAGATGCCTACGTATAATTATATTGCGGTTTTGATACTAATGTGTTTAGTAATAATTTGATTTATGAACGGGTTATTGAATTGTGGATAATATATGATCTGATATATTATGTAGTGTTACTGAAGTGGGATCAAACAAATGATGTTTAGTCAGATTTTATTACCTTTACATGATTTTCATGGAAATTAATTTGACCCAGAATTTCTTTGGATTTCCAAAAGAAATGTAAATAAAATGTCAAAAATCTAATCAAAAAAATTTGCAGAAAGTAAGTTTTTCATGACATCCATAGCAAAGGTCTTCACTAGTCAGTGGTGTGAGTGTAGCCAATATGGTCCCAATATAAATCTCAGAATAAAAACCAAAGCACATAATTAAAAAATAAACAACATTCGTAATTGAACATGACCCTTTCAGTCCACCAAATCGACGTCATTACGTTAAAACATATACAAACTACAGTACATAGGTTACAAATAGCCGTCCATCAGCCATAGCACCAGTGATCTATAAAACTAGCGTTCAGTTGACGAGAGCTATAATCGCAATGCATTTATTACGCGCCGTCATAATGTGCCTTCACTAAAGGTGCTGGTAAACGAGCAACATTGCCACGGCAATCTGTGGCCGCCGAATAATAAAAATGTGTTCGGAACATAATAATATATTACTGGTACTCTGCTTCTATTGGTCGTAGCGTGATTATATATAGCCTATAGCCTTCCTGGATAAATGGGCTATCTAACACTGAATTTTTTTTTCAAATCGGACCAGTAGTTCCTGAGTTGAGTTCCTTTGATTAGCGCGTTCAAACAAACAAACAAACTCTTCAGCTTTATAATATTAGTAGATTAGTAGATATAGATTACACTTACTCCTTTTCCTCAAATTGAGAGAGCAATGTTTAAGACCACGATGGTGCAATGCCAATTGGGAGACGCAAAGTCTTGTAAAACTCCCAATTGGTGTTGCACCATCCATGAAGCGATTGAAAATAAGCATTGCACATGTTATTATGTGCTAAAGTGTCGGCATAAATAACAAAGAGTAACTTCTATTAATCGAACGACCAAATCGACAGTAAAATTATTGAACTAATTAAGTTAACTATCAGATCAGCTTAACAACTGTCACAAGCACAAAGTAAATGCTACCGAAAACATTTGATTACTAACTTAATATAAGTTTTACATAGTATGTTTTGGTAAATGTTAAATGCATACCATAACCAGTAATATAAACATTAGTAATAGTCAGAAAAGTTGCCCGACTACTTCAAGGGTCATGACGGATCAACGTCTAGCTTCTTACTCTTAAGGCTGCTTCAGAATATAAAACTAAACTGTATTTTCACATGCTTGTACGCGTTTTCCCATAGGACTTCGGTATAGACTAAGAAACTCCACGTACTACGATCGTTAGTTATTTCTTTCGGCTTATTCATATTCTAAACTTTTTATGGTTCTTACAACTTAAACTTTTATAGTGTTTTTTTCTGTAAACCGTAAAACAGAATAGTATCAAATGTGAATGACTGTATACTTACTAAAATTTTGTTGTATGTACACATTCGTGTCACACATACATAAAATTACGCCTGTTTGAAAGAAGGTATGCAAAGAACAGAGAGAAGTAAGATTCAAAATATTGGATCTTTTGCTAAGTCTAACGCAATATATTATATTCTTGAAACCGACTTGAAATTGACTTTACCAAATTCCTTAAAACACTTACAAGAATCAAAGAATTCTACTTCAACTAATGAACCATCTAATTCTACCATTACGAAGCACTCCGTAAACACTAATCCATCACTTAACCCAGGCTATGTGTGGTAGCGCCCTAACGTGTCTTTACAAAACCTCCTTTCAAGGCACAGCCACTCGCACCTTGTACATATCGTGTTTGTTTATACGTTTCACACGTAGCGAGGCGCGACGAGTCGACAGAAGTACTGTTCGCGCTTTCAAGTACTAAAGGATCGCTTTTTACTGCGTTTCGATGTTTGATGTGAATGCATGTGGATGGAATGCAAACTAGATTAATATCTATCGGTGTAGTGACTGTTCGTTATTGTTTTATGTCGAAGGTATTTTATTTCAAATTGTTTTTGCTAGTAAGATAAAATACGTAGTAATAATGCTAAAATTTCTTAGTTTCTTTATTCACGTTTTTATAGTTTGGAATTTGAAACTTAAATTAATTTTGACGAGATAAAAATGGATCCATCATAATGATAATGCCTATATGAATAATTGTTTTAAGTATTCTGATAGTGGTAAAATACGGTTTAGTAAAATTATAAGTGTACGGTTAATGAAGAAACCATACTGTTTTGCATAAGTGAATACCATAGCCACCAGGGTTTGTTTCTTTCGATTTTGACAAATATCGACAAATTTTTGGCTGAAACCATTTTCTGATTTGATAACTTGGCGGAGCAATCCTGACGCACACCATATTTTCAGAAATATACAGGTTCTGTTGTTATTTTGTTCATTAAATTTAATTTTGCATACTAACATTTTCGCAATTCTCGGTTCCGAAGGTAATTATATAACCTCTCTTAATTAACAACTTGCGTTTTAAAGCTAATAATATGTATTTTTCAAAATTATATAGAAGAAAGTTAGTCACATGAAAATTTTATTCATAATATAAATACCCGGTAACTTTTATTATTTACATAGTAAGTTTTAAACGTCTATTTCAAACCAATCGAATGGATTTGATAAAATTTATTTAATAGTATAACGCCCAAGGGCAGTGTGATTTCCATGAAAATTACATCTTTAATAAACGAAAATGAAGCGTCCAATATAATATTATTATTTCATCCAAGAGCTGTAATCAAAGTAATTGACAGCGGCCTGCCTCATAATGAACGAAACACGTTAAATCCGATCGATTGGTAAAGATACACATCGCACTCATACCCAACTCACCTGTTTTCATAATAAAGCGTTACGCGAAAAAGTGCCGAAAAAGGCAATGCGCTTTTCATCAAAATGGCAAAGCGAATATTGAGCGAAGTGACCGGAAAATTCGATAGTAGTACGGGCAACGCGCCGCACAAGCGCGGGCGATTTTATACGCGAAGCGGACTCGCCAGCTCCCGGCAAAATTACACCCCACTTGTACACGCTCAAAGCATCCGATAAAACACTTCCACTGAACTAAAATTTCGCTAAATTGAAAACCCTCGCGTTTAGCATCGAGCTTTTAGTGTGAAGCATTCATCGAAATTGTTATTTCGTATTCTGTTACAGGTATTTTTCAATTAAAAGCCTGATGGTTGTTTGAAGTGGCGTTATCCAATCGCTCTTGTTTGATTTGTCTGGATAACATAATATATCGATTCAATATCTAGATGTATCACAATATTGATTTTATGTGTAAATATTGGAGTTTAATACTTAAGTAAAGTATTGAAACTTTATTCCATTAATGCTAGTTTTGAGCGATAGGTTTTGAATATTTACATAGCCTTAGTCAATAAACATTTGAAGCACTATTGGTTGTGTTTAATGTAAGTCAATGTAGCTTATGCTCCCTCCATATTATTCCAACCAGTCTATCAACAAATAAGTGATCTTTTTTTAAAACAAATCATAACATAAATTAATTACGCCACCTCATTACACAGCTTTCAGATGAAGAAAAACATCCCCGCAAAACGTTAAAAGTACCCATAAAAGAACCAAATCATATGTCTACCGTATGCATTTTTCACAAACGTAAAAACTGAATCGGTCAGTCGTCAAAGTCAGTTGTGACGAAATGGAAAAACTCAGACATCACTTGAGACGTTTTTGAGAAGCAGTGCTTGAACTTAATTCTGCCTTGTCGACTACCTTGCCTCTGAAAATAGTCCTAATGAGCTATGCAATAGCTTGGACACACTGATATTAGCATTGAAACTAACAATGTGTAGAGCAAGGCGGCATTCTGTTTTGTGAATGTTAAATGCAGCTCTTTATACTACGCTAAACGTGACTTTGAAAATGGTTATACAATTTTCTGTTAATTTTAATCCTTGTAGCGTATATGTTTAATAAGAAAAAAATTGTTTGGTAGTGTCTTGTGATTAGAAAGACGAAACTGCAGAAATTAAAATCAATGCCAACAACGAATTTCGGAATAAATAAGCGATTGCTAAACCATGTACCTTTGAATATCTTAATAGATCATAAGAGTTAATTACTAAAAAAGCAAGATTTCCATCTTGAGGATATTAAAGCTAAATATTGCATCGGTAAAATAAAGGAGCTAAGTAATCGTACATCTGACGGGTACCTCCCGACCTCCGACCGGCACACTCGACATGTAACGAGGTTAGCAATTTTCTTTCATTCAACATTATTGCAACACCTACGAACATGAAAGGCGTGTACAATTCACCACTTCCGACTGGTGGGGTGGCCAGACGCCAAAAGTAATACCTCAAAAGAAATTACATAGAAATAATCGCCTAATAAAAAAACGTATTTTATTAAAACGAGGTATAAAGTGAACGCAATATTTTTAACATTCTTCGGTTCTAAAGGTTCGCGGATTGTCAGGTCAGGTTAAAGTTGAAAACCGAAGGAATTCTTGAGCGAAAGGCATTTCTAATTCAGCAAAGGATGTAAAAATACGATTGTAATCCGCGTCGGGCTAAATATAGGTTGTGGCATCCCTACCCGCCCTTGCGCGCCCAAGCGTACCATGAACCACTAATTACTGCGTACCACGGTTCGTTCCGCATTTTTCATACAGATCACGGACCCACTCAACTCGCCGGTATCGATTGGGAACTTCTACCGGGAATTGCTTGAGGTTGCGTCTAAGAATCGACGGAATGCAGTCATGGGAATGCTCCTTTGTCCTCAGCGAAAAAGGTTTCGTAATTACGTAACTATACAGGCTTACGAATTACTTACTTCTTTTTTTAGGGGAACTGAGCATTGTTGTAGTATTTTCTTTGGAATAGAGATTAGAGCAGGTACTTAAAATTAGGAACTGTGGTATTCCTACAATGTGTGGTTCTGTCATGAATTAATATATAAATGGAATTCATTCAACTGTAAAATTATAGATACGCCAATATAGCAGTGCTCAACGGATTGATGAACGCAATAAGTTGGAAAATTACGTAGGTGAAGACTGCACCCCAAATATAATCCCCTTTTATGACTCCCATGGGAACAACGGCGGTTCTATTCCAATGTAGGAACAAACTGCTGTTCGAGCTACAAAAGCAGTTTAAATCTTGATTGGCATTTTATTAAAGAAATATTTTTAATTAAACCCAACTGTTTGGTGATAAGTGTAATCAACGGTATTACTTTTCACTTTTACAAGTAAATGTTGAAACCTGAAAATTAAATATTATTTTAAAATGACTACCGAAATGTATGCTTTTAATTTTGCTTTTACAGCTACTGTTATTTTACTCTTTCAATAAGAGGCGCATCGAAAAAGTAAAAATGTACGATTCAACAACTTTTTTCCACTTTGTTGATGGTTGTGAAGGCTTAAATGGCCTTGTTCTGAGAATAATTGTCCTTGTATCCATTATACACACATGATTACAAGTTTTCATGTTAACTCAATAAAAAATAAATTGAATGCTCCTTTAGACCCTTTCGTATAAAAGGGCAATTTATTTAAATATACCAATTTAGCGATTACAAAGCTGAACCTTGTTAGGGAATTGCTTAGAAAATTGAAACTCTCATACAGGTTTGCGGTCGGAATACAATCAATAGAGAAGTTTAACCATGTATAGAGCCGAAAAAGGCGAATTAGGTGGAAAAGAGTAACTTTTATGTAAAGTATTTAGATTTTTATTGAAACAGTAATATACCTTTGATCTCTCTTCCAGGAATCACAACCAACATTATAAGCAAAGCCAAACATTTTGATAATCTAAAAAGTTACCAGACTGTTGCTAATTGCAATCTCATTCATGGTAAGTCTTATTAAGTGAACACGCACAAACATCAACTAGTGTCGTACGAGTAGTTGTGTACACGGCAGAGGCGTGAAACAAACAGTAAATCAGTGTCGCACTTCAGTCATATTTGAAAATAGCTAGTTCAGTCGGTGTAAGCCGGCGCTCAGGCGTCTAGCCCCCATTTCACGCGTGCCACAGCTCGTTGTTTTCTTTTTTGCACTTCAACTACTCGGGTGCGTATCAACGGCGTGGAGTGTCGGCGGGTGTAAATTGAAACACTTGCAAATTTACCCCATACATTATTCATATCCCAAACACCCTCACAGCGAGTCTGACAGTTACAGTTGACGCAAACTTCACAAAACTGAACGCGAAATAAACCTATATTGTGTCACGGCTCCAGTTTGCGTAACCTTGAATTTTAGAGCAGGAAACTTACGACGGATATTGAATTTAGGGAGCCTCTCGATAGGGTATATTGTTAAATAAATGATAGGGTTCGAATAATTGTCTGTGGCTCCGCGACGCAAATCACAATCCATTCTAGCAGCTTCGTGGCACATAAGTAAAGTGGGTCAACCATTATACGTCTAACAAATGGGTACCCGCCTTAAGTCGGGCTGTGCAATAAGGAGTCGGTTCAGAAACCCACAACCTGCATTATTCTGACCCTAATAAATTTGCCGAGTCAAACGGGCATTGTAAGACAAATGAGTTTGAAGACATACAGTAGAGATACTCCAAGCATAATAGACTGAAGCGCAAACACAAACGTGAATATAATACATACTACATATATTATGCCTCGAATTCCCGCACAGTAAGGACCAAGGACTATTTGAACACAGAAAATAGTGTTACGCTCCGGTAACAGAACGAACGTATATTTCGATCATATTTGTATATTCTATGTATATCATTACACGAGAAAGCATTGAAACCTATGCTACGTCGGAATGTACTACTAATTTAAAAATATTAAAGTAAACTCGTTTATGCAACTAGCATCAGTATAATACATCCCAACTAGCACACAAGCGCTATAACAAGCTGCACAATGGCCGGTTAAAGGTTTTTTATAACGCCTTAGGCTCCTTAGTAAGAAGTATAGTGGTTCTATAAGCGGCTACAGATCTCTTGTAGCGTCAAATAGGCCCATACTGTCCAGCTTATAGCTCGACATTGGATCTACAGTGGTCGTAAATAGTAATTATAATAGTACGTAGTATAGTAGTAATACAGGAGCGCTAAAATAAGATGAAGGTGGTATAATCGCGCTACAAGAGCTTTTTCGCAGCTTCGTGGCGCTTACCAGCTGTTGTACAGAGGTGGTTAGCGCCACGAGCGTTCGAAAAAGCTCTTGCAGCGCGATTATACCACCTTTACCTTATTTTAGCGCTACTGTGTAACGGTTATAAATGCTAACGCTCTAAATTAGTAATATAGTCGGTTTATTATGGTGTAAACTAAATATATTTTTTTAAAATGAATCATCAGTGACAAATGAGGAGACATTTTATTTTTACGGATTGGATTACTAAAATAACAAGTAGTCTATCGCTTTTATTTCTTTGTGTACGTGATATGAAAGTGCGAGTTCCAGTTTGCTGTCAATATATATGTATATTATCGTCAATATTTTCATGCGCCCTCAAAATATTCAGTTTTAAGTGCAAAAATTATATAGATATGTGGATTTGGAAATTGTATTTTGAACATAAATAAGACTTTGAGGGTTACAGATAGTTAAATTAGGGTTATAGGTAATAAAAAATGATTTTAATTATGTTAACGTTACCAGGCTATAGATTTATATGATCTTCAAAAGATCGTAATAACCTCAAAAAATATGTTTACCAAATGCTATAATGGCGTCTCGATCAAGCAGCTCTCAGAGTTGGTTACATCTGCTCTAGCGCCTTAAGCTGTACAAAGGCTCTAGTGTTTGCTGTTGTAGACCTCAAGGTTCTGCAGTTGTGGCATAGGAGTGCTTCAATATAATTGTTTTGGTCGCACACCAGCATTTTACTCGTACTTTTAGGGGTCAGTCGTTGAATATTAAAATAGTTTGAAAATGTTTTTTTTTTTTTATTTATTTTGTTTTGTTTTATTTTATTTTATTTTATTTTATTTTATTTTATTTTATTTTATTTTATTTTATTTTATTTTATTTTATTTTATTTTATTTTATTTTATTTTATTTTATTTTATTTTATTTTATTTTATTTTATTTTATTTTATTTTATTTTATTTTATTTTATTTTATTTTATTTTATTTTATTTTATTTTATTTTATTTTATTTTATTTTATTTTATTTTATTTTTAATTTTTTTTTATTTTATTTTGTTAAAAACAGTTGACAGACTGAACCACCACTGCACCTATGTAAATATATTATGATAATAATTTTAAGCTTTAGTATAAACGTATATTACTCGGTTATAGCGCTTTAGGTGCTTAACATAATTCTGTAATCCCCATGGCTGTAAAAATGTTTCGAATGATACCTTATACATCTATTTGCCGTACAAAAGCCATATAAATATCTGATATAACGCTCAAGGCGCTATTAAAGACCTACGCAACTCTTTTATAGATGAGTAATACACTAGCCCTAAAAAAATCTGTTATAGAACCTAAGGCATTACAAAAAGCTTATTTACGCTCTTGAGCGCTATAAGCGCAACGCATAACTCCGTTTAAACTCCTTTATCTCCTAAAGTCCCCTTATACAGTTAACGGTGTTATAGAAGATTCCATTAACTCAGTTATACTTCCCTAGGCTGTCTAGCGATGCAATTACATGCTCATATATCACTATAAGTCATTAGTTTCCTACTAAACGGCTACTGTCCCGCCTAGCTGTTAAAGGGTTTTTTAAATAGCTAGTATACAACTTATAGAGAATTGTACAGCATTTGAACGACTCTTATGCAACTATCAGGCTGTATAACGACTGTATAAGCAGCTTGTGTGCTAGTTGGGATTTCCATGAATAAGTCGCGGGGAACGAGCCATCCGGTCCCTGCCGCCTAGTTGACGATGATTGGATTCGATCTTTCACTCGGGCAATCCGTAATTAGGCTAACTTGTTACAAATGCCTACGTTATACAATAATAAAACCTGCCTGTGTACCTAGTCTACATATAATAATACATTTTATTCACGCAATTAACGAAAAAACGTGTTTAAAATTCACCTAAATGTCTAAAACATAATTTTCCACGCTCATTCTTTAATTTGCTTTCATGAACAAACACAAATGTTGAAACATAATTTAGGACCGCAAATAAAAAATGTTCGACCTCAAAACCTATACAAGCGTAATGTTAATTTACAAAACACATTTTCCTTGGAGAGTTTAACGTAATTTCTTTCTCACCAAGGCATTTCCTGAAATAAATTACAAGTGTAAAATTCACAACAACAAAAGCGTAACAACAAAAGGCTCGCGGCTCGCAACATCCGGACGACCCTTCCAAACTTAGCAGCCTGATTACGGATTTCCGAGAAAAAAAAATAAAGGGAAAAATAATACGCAACCATGTAAAAAAACCCAAGTGTTTTCAAACAAACCACTCTTGTGTTGTTAATGTTAAAAATGAACGAAAATTTGATCCAATTTGATAAGAAAAATCTACATTGTTATTCTTCTCGATCAATGTGCTCTACGGAACACTTTCGTCTTAATAGCACGTTAATATGGAAGTCGACGTAATCAAACAATGCGGGTTCTGGTGTGTAGTGTTTCACGTAGAGATGGAATCTCGGATCTTTCGCTGGTGGCTCTTTCTCGCAGGGCATAGGAGTTGGGGCCGGAGGCGGAGGAGACGATGGTAGTAATGGTGTTGGAGATCGCGGCGGTGTAAACGGACCTCTGCCTGCTTGAGTAGGCGTTCTCACCTTTTTCCATAAAAAAGGTTCCTTGTGAATTTGACCATGATGAGTAGCCTTATGTCTGTTTTTGCTATCATCTTTTTTGGGAACTGGTGTAGTTAGCTCGTACATTTCGGCCAACGATAAGTACCAATACTCGGCCCCGTCCCCTATTATCGGAAACAGCCTCTTATTTGAGAAAGCCGGTCGGTGTTTTCTTACGAACTCATCATATTTCCGCTTCAATCTCTTCATATATTCGGTATAGTGAATAGATTTCAGGAGCTTTTCGAATTCGGATAACTCTGTTGTGGCTGGTTCGGAATATACTCCTGCACAGACGTAGGTTCTTAGTAAGTGATGTAGTTTGAATACGACGAATGCTAACCATTGTCGCGCTTCTTCTTCCAAGATTCTGAGGTCATCGGCCCGGCTCCTGATGCCAAACTCTGCGGCTTCTGCCGCTCGTCTTTCGCCACGCTCTTTGACGGTAGATAACCAACGACGATAAGTACGGTAGCAGAAATTGGTGCGTCTTGAATGATGTCCACGCCAGAGAGCCTAATAATAAATAGAAAACATTAAAATATAAAACACAATGAAACATGTGTTTTCTTTAATTAAAATAATATTTGCCACAACAAACATAACTTTGGAAATGGATCGCCATCTATCCAAGGCACCGACTTAACGCAATTATTAATACTCGTATTATTATGGTGAATACATTACTAAATTGATTCAGTGGTTTGAACTCGCTACATATAGAGTTCATTTTGTGTTGCATTAGGTTAGGTAAACAATGCAACTATGCAAATGAGGTTAACCTAATATTGCATATAAAAGCATACCTGTACTATAATAGCAGCGCGCATGTAATGTCTGGCGTGTTTATTTCTAACAGCTCTCCTCAGAGCGGCCCTGTAAGCTTTCCTCGCTCTATAGATTCTGAAGGCACATTGTATTATTCTAGCATGATACGATAACCAAGCGACATGCTTTCTTATGAGACGTCCACGAGTGATTCGTATCAACAGCATAGCAGCGAGGAACCTTTCATGGCGATATTTCTCGGCATCATCAGTTCGCTGCTGAAGTTCTGCGTAGAAATTATTTGCGGATGGTAAAAGAAAATACACAGTAGCCATCAGAAACTGTGAACACTAATTCAATTCTTATCGGCGTTTCGTGGCTCGACATTAGCTGTCAAATGTAGCCTCAGAGAATTTTAATGGTTGTTTATTATTCACGGCCAGTACGGTTTTGTGAAATCTATGGAGATTGCATTGATTGGGACCGATTTTCGAAGGTTGTTTCAATCGTGATTTACCAGAAAGTTAAGCTTTCCGTTTTCTTAAATGAAATAATAGTATATTGAGATAAATTTTTCACAACGTTGAATAAAATTTAATTTCAATTTTTAAAAATGGGGCAGCGATAAAAGCTTGTGGCACTTTACAAGACTTTTAATAGCTAATGTATTCACCAGTGAGACTGTAGGTACGTATCAAATATCACCAAATAAAATATAGCAGCACTTAACAAATAATAGCATACCGAAATTAGCGAGTATCATATTATTTATTTTAATAATAGCAGCCTGCTAACTTATTCAGTCATAGCGGGTACCACCCTCCTTATTTCCTGTGCTCACTTAATCATAATGACACTTTTGGTGCCTTTCAAGTCACCGTAATAAGTTCAGATATTTTTTTTATTTGGACCCTTAAATGAGGCGGTGTCTCGGTTGCCCATTTCGTTACGTTCCCCCCGAGCAACGATACGAGATGTTTGGAGAGTCCTCGGTCCCCTTCGGTCCTCTCGCCCAGGTTACCTCGTGTGAGTTGGTGTGAGACATCATGAATAATTCAACAATCAAATTGGCAAGGTGTGTACGCCTGTTTATTTATTTTCACCCAAAATTTAGTGGTAATTTTCGTACCTATGTGTGTTCGTGGAATTGAGTTACTCGGTGAAGACTAAATTAATTTGGGAATGGGATTATTTTGCGTAATACATGCTTATGAGGAAGAAGTTTGAAAATACTTGGAGTGTCGTCGCTTCAGACAGCGTCGTGAGGAAAACATGTGATAACGTACATAGTATAAACATAGGTATTATGTAAATTTGCGCTGTTGATATAACAGTTGTTTACATGAAACAAATAAAAGCGCGCCAAAATGTTCTTGTTAGGAATTATTGTGTTTCATTAATATTTGGTGCGTAGGTAGCCTAATAAATATACAAAGTCGGTTTTTGTTTTTAAGTCGTTAGCGTCTCTTTTAAAATCATGGCCCAGGGGAGAGAGGTAGACTTTAATAATTAATAATGTAGCCGCAGTGAGGCTTCTCGACCGAGAAAATAATGACGACGGTGAATTTTTTAACATTTTAACATTTTGCTGGAGATCGCAATCACAAAGGTCAAGTATTATGAAATATTTAGTGGTGACAGTTTTCTTTTTTGATAACGGCAACCTGCAAGTGAAGGAAAAAAGTAAAGTAGGCCAAGTTGTTAGGAAATAAGCTTGCATTTTCTCTAACAAATTTTAAATATATCATTAACAATATAAGGGCATAGACAGCTTTGCGTGGCTTGTGTGTAGTATTAATAAGACAAAAATCTACTTCTTTGTTCTAGTTTCCAAGTAAACTTTTAACTAAGTAAAGCGAAACTAAATTTGAACTAAATTTTAATTAAATCCAAATGAAGAACAATACGATAACAAAACATTCGTAGTTATATTCTGATCATATAAATATACAGATAAATTAGCTACAATTGAGCTTATTACTATGGGATTACGTGTTCCCATGAGGAATTACGAAGGAGGATTATGTTCCGTAGGATTGGGGCTGACGGTTATGACCGGCTACCACGATCGCCTTTTAGTTTTCTATATCGTTACGATAGAAATGATCCTGTTAAATATGTATATCGCTTAATCAAGAACATGATCCGATTTCGTTCCATCTTTGCTGGGTGATTGCGTCTAATTGGTTAATGATAAACTTATTAATAAAACGCTAGCAGATTTTCATAAAGAGAAATGTTTTTTTCAGACTTATTTATTAGACTTCAAACACCGGCTGGATATAGGACCATTAATTTACTTAATGATTTGAATACTGTAGCAATTGTTCTTCCGTCGCAGGGTTTTTTACAAACAAAGTACAACCAGACTCAAAACAATTCTTAGATCGCACAAATAATTGTTCTTTGTGACAATCGAACCACGACCGATCGACGCAATGATAGCGTCACCTAACTACTACGCCACGGAAGCAGTCAGTGTAGGTATAAACAAAAAAGTTGGTTGAAAAGCCTGACTAAAAATACATTGAAAACATGGGTCAATACAAACATATTTATCATTACCCTACACGGCTATTAAAACACTATTAGTGAGTTACTTACCACACTTTACTAGCGAACGAGCTGGCCAACATTAAAAACAAATTAAGTTGTTCCGATATCGGTTTCATAGTATGAAACTATCGATATTGTTTACTCGATATTTTTTTCCAATTCGAATCGATATTGGAATTAATGGTAATGTTTGATGTAGGTTTATAGTAGTTGGCTCGATTACAAGTATCGCTAACCGGAATATAGTAGCGCAATTTTCTACAAATATTTTACTTAGGTTATTATTTGATATTTTAAAGTTTTGAAGTTACATTTAAAATTACTTTAACATAAGAACTTTAAGAAATGTAGTGTAAATTAATTTTTTTTTTAAGAACATTCATGGGTTTTTTCTAAACTCGATACCTACTCAGCCATTGAGTAGGTATATACAATTCAACAGAAGTGAATTATGTTTACACCTTAAACAATCATATTATTATATTAAAATATGTTCCAAAGTTGTGCTTAGTTAAATTTATTAAAATAATTGCTACATAGTAAGCACAAGAAAGGGACAAATAGATTGCACCACTTAACACGCGAACAAAAACGTAGGGACCACGACAGCTTATGACAGGATTCGTTTGTCAACAATTTCAACCAAAGGTTACAAATTATGTTTATATATGTTTATTATGTTTATACCAATTATTGTTGTTAAGTAACTTTTGTAACTGAACATTTTTCCAAAGCTATTTTCATTACCTATTTAATTTTAATAAGTACCTACCTAAACAAAACCAATTATTTGAAATAGACATTTTCAATCACAAACAATTTTCTACATGTCAAATGTTGTTCTTTTCGGTGAAATAAAGTGTAGGATCATTCAGAATGCAAGTTTCGGAAGATTGAATTTCTTCAGGGACTTTTGTAGCTAGCTGTACCTAAGTTTATTGCAAACTGAAATAGAAGAAGGAATCTAATTAGATATAGCAACGTCTCAGTCAATTAAACAATGAACGTTTTCTTAGGATTCTTTCTAGTAGAAAATTATCAACGGCTGTTACCGTAGTAGGTCATTGGGAAAATCGGAACGAAAGTTCAATACTTGCAGTCGAACGAACCGGTTCTTGTTGCCCCTCTCCGTATAATTGGACTCAGGTACTATATAATATTATTATAACTTTACCCTGCAATTGTATTCGATAGCTGAAATAAAATGAAAATATGCAATTTTTCAGTTTTTGTCTCTAAATATTGTGTATGCTGTTCACGTGGCCTTGTCTTTAATCCCGGATAGGAAAAAAGTAAATATGTATTTCTAAAGCGCAATTCTCTACAGTTGGTACTGCCGAGTACCGAGAGTTCGACATTTAAAATATACTGCCAAAATAATTCCTACAAAGCCCGCTAGAGGCGCTGATCTGGATTTCGTGCAAAATATCTTGATTACTAACCGGTTCTTGGTGGTCGATAGTGGTAAAGAATGGAGCTGCTGCTACTAGCTGACAACTATTAGAATATATACGTCAATAGAATCTCCAAGGTTGTAAGCGGTGATATGTGACTTACTGTATACTCCTCAGTCCTCGGCTTACTTTCGTGTTCCAAAATATGAGAAAAAGAAATGAATGTGTAACACTTTTTGGCACTTACAATTTAATTTGTAAGTTAAGTTAACATTTCAAGTAGTATATGACGTTGAATGCGTTTTGGCAACGACTCAGCGATGCGTAAATAGTAAAAAATAAATGAGTACTTTCAGTCACTATAACCTGTTGCAGTTCAATGTGTCGCTCAATTGTTGTTGACCACTGTTGCTGTACGAATATTTGTTGTTTATAAGTGACAGGTGGGCACTGGGCAGTTAGAAAGAGACTTAGTAGAGACTATCGAGTATCGAGAGATTGGCATTTCAAATGTACTACAAATATAATTACAAAGGCGCCCGCTAGAGGCGATGATCAGATATTTAAAAAAAAAATCGTCAAAAATTACCGTTCATATCGTAAATCGTTTAATTTTTGTTTATATATTCCGATACTATTCAGCAAAAAGGCTTCAAGCATAGTTCGTTCCCCGTTCCGAAAGGAGATAGTTGCCCAGAAAAGTTCTACCTAATGTTAATATTAAGATCTTTTACCGGACCAATTTTTGAAATTGAAGAAGTACAAGCAAACACGGTATATTCGCATTTTAATATCCCTTTTATCTTAATATTTACACAGTACAATCTTTAAACATAATGTTATTCACCTTCCCGAAACTCACTGTGTAACCTAATATCTGGTACAATATTTAGTACACGTACTGGCACTAATTTTATGGATCGAACGCCCCGTACGCACGCAATATATTCAGAACCTACAGATGCGGAATGAATGTATGAAAATGATACTAAAACATAATATAGCACATCATAAAAGTCACGTGTTGAAGTAATAGAGAGTATTCATGAGAGTGCAAAAATGTATTTACGGTGAACGTATTTTATTTTTATTTTGACGTTGAATTTGTAGAATTTCTTATTCGTGTTTAGATATTTTGTGTACGGTTTATGTAGCGTTGTACCATAATAAATGTTTTATAGCTTTCTTAAGGTAACTAAACGTTTTAATGTCTTTGAAGACAAAATTAATGAAACCTCAAACCGCTACGTCGTAGATGTAGCTACGAAAAGAAGTAACGTAGTTCGTAGTACGTATCTCAAAGTATGACTTTGAAAAGCTTGAACTGTTTACACGGTGTATACTACAGATGGTGCAAAATAAAGGTTCTGAATATTACCGTTCTGTAGCAATTCTTCTGAAAGTATGATATATATTTTATGTAATATAAGATTTATTGATTAAAATGAATTAAATATTATTCATTTTAATCAATAAATCTGTATAGAGTATCAATTAGCAGAGTCATGTGCATATGCATACATTTTTCGGAATCACGACTATCACGAATATCGGTTAAATTAATTTAGTGTCATTAAACATGCATTTGTCACATTTCAATAAAATTAATAGTCAGGCTATTTGATACAACGTATTTAATAAATTATTCACGTGATTTTTTATATACAATAAACACATAGAATAATTTACATTAAACACATAGATACATTAAACACATAGAACGACCACTCGTGACTCGTGGAAAATTATACGTAGTCTACGTATAATTTTCCACGAGTGGTATTGGTAAATGAAAACCAAAAAAAAACTAATTTAGAAATCATTCTAAACAACAAACATTGCCTTATTAAAATGTACAATCAACTGTAGATATTTAAAATTGCTTTCAATCACATAGAAAGGGTTCCCAAAAATTTTGACAGACGACTTGGTCGGAGGCATTTAGCCGACGCACACAGACATATATGTAGGAACAGTCAATTGACTACAATCACTGATTCCCTTTGATTAAATTCCCGATTCGAACGCTGATTACAAGCATTACAGACGCTTTGTAATTTGTTATTTTCACATACAAAGCGAATCGATGTAAATTACAATTAATTAACTTCTGTGTTGCAGTTTACTCTTTTTCTTTATTGATAAAATGTTCTTGATTGTAGACGTGGTCAGAGCTTTAAATGCGTGTGATTATATTTTTTACGAGTTTATTTTTATTATAATGTTGAACTGTGAATATAAAACAATAATTTAACGTAATTAGGTTCAGAGAAGCATCTTTCATCAATTGGTATAGACACGTTATATAATAGTCTGTAAAACTTCGTTATTTAATTTAGTTCAATGCGATTATAATGTCACAGTCAAACAAAACGGTAAACCATCCATTAGTATGTATAGAATGTAACACAAACTAAATTGTTCCCACTAAATAATATTCCAACTGCAACCTAACTAAAATCAAATTACAAAACTAACTATCCCACTTTGAAAAGTTAATCTGTAAAATATGGCTACTCTAAACACAACACGTGCATCGCATCACAAACTAAACTGTACACAAATTGTACTAGCACTAGAACGTTTTGCTAATTACACCACTGCTCTAGAGATCTGCAATGCAGTATTTGAAGTAATTTTCAGTAATATCCTTAAGACAATGCGAGCGGAGTTAGTCCGAGTGGGAAGAAGGTAGGGTATTAGCGCCGTACGAACGTGATCACATTAAATTGTGCATACATTGCTGTTGTGTACGTAAATGAAGCAAGTTTGGGATGAATGTTTGCTGCGTGATGTTCTTCTGATTGTTGAAGACTTTTAACAGTACGTGGAATGAATACTGACGTATTATATCAAGGCAAATAATTTTATATAAACGAGTGATACTATGTAACAATAAATGGCAACGGGAAGCCTACAACGCGCAGATTATTGAAAATATACGAATAAGTATTTTCTAGAACAAATGATTACATTTTCATGTTAAACGATTAATACTCACATATTTGCGTTTTATATTTTCAAATAGTCTGCAATAAATTTCCAAATCATTTTATTATGACAACTATTTGCACATGATCGGCATTCAACACGTTTATAAAGTAATGAATGCCCACAATTTTAACTAGCCCAGTCATTTGCAATTCACACTAACCTGACAGCTATTTTCGCTAATATAAAATTCCACGCAAACAAATCGGCGGTAAATGCAAATTTAGTGAAAAAGGGCTAACATGGGATCGCGAACCTTTGGCATACGTACCATAAGTGCTTGGCAACGGAATATTTTTGGAAAGGGATTAATTGAAAATATGCTTAGTTGAACGAACCCATTTTACATAGGAGATATCTCGTGGGTTGCGTTGAAACTCTATTAAATAATATTCCTTGTATGTGTAGATTAATTTAGTTGCCCATTGTATGTTTCAATAAAACTTAATCGTGCGTTCAAATCCTTCACCTTAGTTGAGAAACGTAACTTGAAACACGGAATTACATATCTCAGTTACCGCGTGTACATTTCGTTATCTATCTTTAGTCTATTAGCAGAGTTAAATCAGTGTCTCAACCGAGTTCACCGAGAAACTAGTCTTTCTTTCTAATCTCTGAACTCCCCACTAAACTTATAAAGCTAAGTGAATCAGAGAATGTTCGCCGTCTCTGCTCAACCACATTAAATGCAGACTTACACGTAGATATGTACGGCGACACGTATACCTATGTGAATAATCCAATTTCCATAGGGTTTCACTTTGCAACCGCGGCGGTATAATCATAACTAAACTATTAGCAGGTAACTAAACTAGCTGAAAGCTCTTAGGATATGAATAAGTATTTGATGGGAGTATGATACGTTAGAGTTGTCTTCCTTTGGGACGTAGTGTGATTAGGACAACGCGTGGCATTCTTCTTCTTCTTAGCGTGTCGATGGCAAACAAATTATAATATTAATTTAAAATAGTGTATTATTGTTGCATTATTTTTGTAGTATTGGTTTATAAAAAATAGTTATTTTTTATTACTCACAGTTTGCAACCTTTTAATGATTCATGTGTTATTTTGGAATTGAGAATAGGTGAACCATTAGCCTATTTTTTATTTATAATTTGTAGCAATTTTACTAAGGAAATCTGAAAATTGATGGACGTTACAAATTATTTGTTTATTTTAGCGGTATAGTCGGACGATAACCGCTTTTAAATTTACAAAAAAGCAATCAATTAGAATAGAGATTTTTCTGAAATAAAACACTTCAATATTTTATTATCTTTAGTTATTAAGTGGTTGCGTGGGAGAATAAATAGAAAAACATTTTTTTACTCATAGGTATAAAATTTCTAAGAATTCAGTTATCTCGTTGTATCATTTTTGGAAAACTACAAATAGAAAGACGAAGATATATTTGGCTAACGATCGAAATCTAAAAGGTATAGCACATTCCTAGCAAACGAATGTATTTTTTTTAATTCCTGAAAAATTATAGGTAAGTAACATTACTTTTCAAACATTTTTGCGACCTCGTATCTTAACTTAATTGGCTTGTAATTTGGGCGTCTATAATATTCGATAATGATACCAATATCTATACTTATAATAAATCTGTAGAGAGGTCAATTCTGTACATCGAATATATTTAAAAAAAACCAATGGGGGATGTTTAGTAACGGATACTGATACCGAATCTGCAATTTATAATTTTCTTTTCTGTCTGTCTGTCTGTCTGTCTGTCTGTCCTCCGTCTGTATGTGTCGCTATCACGTAAAAACTACCGGATAGAATGCACTGAAATTTGGTATATGCATAGAATAAGTAGTGGAGCAATTTCTAGGATACTTTTTATAGCATAAAATTTCAAAGATTTTTAGAAAATTGAAAAAAATACGTAGAAATCGTTTGAACTAGCGTTTCCCTATAGAGACCATAGATGGCGTTACAACCCATTTCACAACATTCGCATAGTGAACGCGGCGCCTGCCGTATCGATACCTGTTGCTCGCACCAACCAATAGATGGCGTTATAAACCGCAACAAAGCATGTTTTTTCTAATTAATTTATTTTGATAGCTTTATTGTAAAAAAAATACCTTTGAAACATGCTATACATTTATAAGATTTTTAAACATAAATGTTGTATGATATATTACACAAAAATGTTGGTTTACGTGGGTCCGGTGCGATCGGGATATCCTAGATGGCAAACCGAGTAATTTCGTTTGTTGTCGTTGTTCGCAGCAACTGACAGATGGCGCTGTTGTTCGAATCACATAACCAAATTAATTGGTTGCATTAAGGAAATAAATTGGATAGCTATGAAACAGACTATGTGGTAAGTTTTAAAAAATAAACAACCGATGATATAAGTATAAAAAATAATTACGTTATAAAATAAACAACGGATGATATAAGTATAAAATACAATGGTTACGCGGTTTCGGACGTATCATCGCAAGTATACATTATTACACGTCTGAAGAGCTCCGGCGCAAATAGGACCTATAATAATATTCTGAATCCAGACGGGTAAGCAATGGTCAGTCTATAATAAGGTATTATATTTTACACTGTAAACTGCTACGGATACAGACGAGAGCGGAAAAGAAGGTAACCACAGGAAATCAGGCCTGTCTGAGCCTGTGTCACATTGTGTGCCCTTCGGGTCCCTTTCGTAAATAACCATTAGATGACAAAAGAGTTGTTAGCATTTTTATGTGTAGGTGTATCGAGTGCTTCGCAATTCGCGTGCTCAAACGAATAAGCAACAGTACGAAATTCACGCGAGCGGAGCCGCACGGGTCAGCTAGTTAATAATAAATATACCTGTATGTGTATCACGTATCTCACTTGACAACTGGTTGCCTCCGTGGAGCAGTGGTTTAGGTCGCCACGCCGATACCATTGCTGCGGGAGGTCGTGGGTTCGATTCCCAAACACACAATCTAAGGGAAAAACCAATGTACAGCATAGTGGCAAATAGTTGTCAACTAAGAATGACCCCCCTAAATTATTTTCTTGACAGCATTCAACAACACTTTTTGGACTAACCAAACACAGAACCGTCATAATCAGTGGTTACCGATACAGAAGGCCAATTAATCAAATAACATGAGTACATTATAGGTTGTACTAGATATACGTAACTGTCCTATACTAATCTATCTAAACAGCGTGATAATCGGATTAAACAAAACACGAAGATTAACCACCAGATGGTATTAAATCAGGCTGGTTATGTTGCGGCTAATACAGTTACGTTTGCTTGGTTAACTACCGCATAATGCCGACCTAAAGGACTAACGCTTGTCAATCACCGTAATATAATAATGGTATCTAGGTATTAATAGTTGCTGTCACTTGTGTTTCGGCATAGTTGCTTAGCATTTGTATAAATGCTACTACATATTGTTTTTAAATTTTGTTTTATCTAAATTAAAAAGAAAAAAATCTTTACTGTATTGGGAAAATACGAAATCTTGTTTATAGAAGAAAACAAATATACTTAATTAGAAAAAGCAAATTGAAAATATATTTGGCTTTTGTTGAGTAAAACTTATAATTTATTATTTACTAGGGCCCAAATTGTGGTATAAATAATTTAGCAATAATATATTATATTAATATCGTTTGTACTTATAATTTTAAATATTTTAACATTGTCATCAACAGTAAAAACCTCAAAGCCTAATTTGCTTGTGTTTATTTGTATTTTAAAGTGAATGTGTATAAAAGCAGAATAAAATAAACCAATATGGCAGAAATATAAAATTATTTAGAGCAAATTTTAATACAAAATAATATTGTTAATATTTGGCTTAATTAATAACATATTTAATTTTCTATCACTTGGAACAAAATTAGAAAATGTTTAACATTTTACAATTAACAGCAATTGATTGATGCCCATTCCCAAGTTAAATAACCGTTTAAGCAAACTCGAAAATTATAAATTATCTTTCTATAGAAAAAAACAATAAATCGCGGTGTCGTCGAGCAGTAACTCATATTGTGAAAACGATGAGGGTTGAATGGCGAACTTCCACATTCTTCCAGCTCCTTTGACCGGGTCACCCCTGAACTTTGCGAACGTGAGCCATATTGCACAATGTCTCCATGAAAAAAGACCTAAAACTTTCCCCTCTGCAAACTTAATATACGCTCCGTATATTTTCTTTTTATATTTTATACCGATTAAGATGTAAAGTGGGTAGTTATAATTGTAATTTTTTGATGTACGTCTCCACTCGAATAAAATTTTGTTCGCTAAAACTTCGTAATTATCTACTCGCATAAAACGAAAGTTTCAACATTTCTTATAAACTTAACGTAAAGTAGTTTACATGCGCATATTTGATTTACTTCTCATAACTTTGAAACGTAAAGTGTATTTTGTCTGGTAATGGAAACCAACTTGCTGAAAAATATTTACTGTCTAGCTTTTTTGTAGTAAGTAGGTCAGTCTGCTAATACTATGACTAACCGAATAACTTACACATCCTTATAATATGACAACCGTTACGTATGTATTTCATAGAACTATACCCCGAAAAGTAAACCTTACAAAATAAACCTACCTCCAAAAAGTAATATCAAATATCGGACTTATTAAATAAACAATATTACAATAACACAGCAAATATTTACGTGCTCTATATTGTGTTTTTCATTACACCAAATAAAAGGTTATTCTTACGAGTCGAAGGGGACGGAAGCTTGATAATAAAGTAGGCGAGTTAGTGGAAGCCGATATCTCTAGTTACCGTTGTAAATAACCACGGCACACCTCGGTAACAAGGTCCATTTATGCAGAGTGATGTAATAAACCCTATCTACTATATTGAATTGAATTTGCTGGCGAGGAAGGTTTATGACGTGCCACGTACTCAACAGGATGCCGACGCATAAAAATGCCGTAATTTTGTATGCAACAGATATGAACCTGACTTTATGACTCAAATACTACCTGATGTTACTTGCGACATGTAAAATGAGCAGTGCATTAGCCGCCGCGTAAAAAACTTTATACTTTCTCTACGACTAAATTAAAAAGTCTTAAAGAACTGAAATAAAAGATAAAAAATCGCGCGTTTCTCAGGTAATCTAATTCTGAGGGCACTTTTTTCATTATATAAATCTAAATTCGGAAAGTTTGAAGGTGATAATAAAATTCCATAGCGTTGGAAAGTTGACACCGCCCTGCTCCGAACTCTTGACATCATAACTGGGTTAGAGAAAAATGAAAACTTTCGCAATATGGTCCTGGACGAAGTTTGCTATGCACGAGAGTTGAGTAATAACAGTTCCCGGATAATATATTTGCAAATTTTCTAGTGAAACTCCATGCTCGCTACACCTTGCTACAATTTTAAGCTGAAGTTAGATTAGGAGATTATGTAGTACATACGTCACGCGAGAATGTTCTTGAACGAGTTTAAAATTGGACGCTATAGTTTGGTCGTTATGTTACTGATTTCTACCGACAACTTTGGAAAGTTTAGAGCATCGTTGCACGATATTAACAAGTTTGTGCACTTGGCTTAAGTTTGTCAGTTTATTTTTAAATCGTGAACTAGTTTCCTTATCCGACCCAGTACGTTTGTTATACGTTCGTACTTCTATAAATGTATTACGTTACCCAAACTAAGATTGATCTAAGTTTCTCCTTTTTCTAACTTTCTGATATGAAATTTACCTTAGATGCAAAAAAATACTACCAAATACCTGCTTTAGTTTTATTTATTCCTAGATCAGATAGGCAAGGCATTTCATTAAATGTGATAAAAATAGCTTAACCAAAGACCCATTGGAATGCGTAAATGCGGTTAAGAGCCTTAACCAAGCTCATCCTAGCACAAAGGAACAATAGGCAACAGCTGCACATTGTCTTGTGCAAGTCGTAAAAGTCACCCGAGGAAAAATATTGTCGGCATAGGACAAACGGACCAACGTGGCCCACTTATGTCCCTTGTTATTATATAACCTTGTATTTGGACATCTTTTCATAATTACTTTTATATGTAATCACAAAGAATGACTAAAATAGATTTTTGATTATGTTCTAAGTACTGGTAGTTTAAATCGAATTTATAGCAAACCAAATCTCAGATAGGTAGAAGATAGTTTTTAGCAAAAAAGTTCATATTATATTTCATACAGTCTTTAAAAATGGATTAAACTTATATGTTTACCTCCTTCTTCTACAATCGGTACTATCGAGTATTGAGAATTTGACATTTAAAATGTATTCCAAAATAGTTCCTACAGCACCCGCTAGAGGTGCTGATCCTATTTTGTACAAAATTTCTCAATAACTAGACTATTTTCGATAGTCGATAGTAGTAGAAAATCGCTCTGTAACTGTCGACGTGAATAAAGAATAATTTTCGCAATAAATAAAAGGATAATAACTAATAGAACCACAATCACAACAATAAAGCAAATTAAAGCAACATTTGTACCGATAAAGGAACATTTGTACTTACAATAAGTAGCAGCAGTCACGCACATTGAGAGAGCTAATACAATTTAAGTTAAGAGAATGAACCGACGCGACGGAAACTTGTGCGCTAACGTTGGATTTACTACTGAACTTATTCTCGGTGCTTATTTCATGTGGAACCCGCAAATCTTACCTTAGTAGATTGCTACCGTGTTTTCGGATATTTGGTATTTAGAAAACTTAACCCTCTACCGCTTGTGGGCCTATATTCCATATATGGGCCCACATATGGATAATGGTCCATCATATTGCATACTGCATATTGCGTACACAAAAATAGGTTTTAATCGTTGCGTTATACGTACTTTGTTTAGAAATAATACGATATCAAAAGTGCGATACCATATATGGGCTCAAGCAGTATAGGGTTAAGAGGTTTTGCAATCAACCATTCCTGTTTTCAATTATTCATGCAGCACAAAATATGTCATAAGTCACCAATTCAACTAACTGTAGCTTGCTGATGACACTGGACTCAGGTATATAATATATGGTACTTACTCTTGCTACTATATCAAAAAGCTTCTAGTGTTATAATTTTTTTGTTTGTTTGTAAACTCTTTTATTTCCCAACCCAAATTACTTGAATTGTCTCAAAAATAGTCTAGAAGTAAGGTTTTTACGCCAGAGCAGCTTGAGTTGAAAACTTGCGTTGAGATGTGAATGTCTGAACCCTAGTTCGTAGCGATAACATCTGTCTAGGATTTAAGTATGCTGTTTATGTGTGAGAAGTTTGCGGCCTTTACAGACCATTCTCATTTTCCAAACATACGAAATTAAAACATATAAGTCACGCCATTTTCCATAGAGTTAGGCAGATACTAAAGAACACTGTGTCTATAGAATAACAGCTAAAAAGAAAAAAATAATGTAAAGTAAAATTATAAGTCATAATTTCACATAAAAGAGAATAAACTAAACAAACGCGAGAACGTGAGCATTCAAGGCTTTGTTGCATTTTTAATCAACACACTTCATTTCTTAATTTTAACATAATAGAACGAATTCACATAATGTGTAGTGTGTTCAAACAAGCATATCTAACGAAGTGAGCCTTTTTGATCTCTATCGTGAAATGAAAGAACTTCCCTCGTATTTCGTCAAGGCAAATAGGCCGAATCAAAGGAATTTAAATGGCTTATTTAATTGGTGGATTTCTTTGTGTAAACCTGTAGGCATGTCGACTTGAGTCGGATTAAGGACATTGTGAAGGCACAGGTTTATTCCTATTGTAGTTCGGAGTTCTGTTGTACAGTTTGAGTATTTTCTTTGGGAGAAATTCCTAGAATTGGCTGACAATAGATTGAGATTAACGCTCGACGGCTTTATTTTTCAACAGTCTAAATAAATAACTAAATATACAAGTAAATCCAAGTTATCTGACTGATATTATTAAGAAAAAGTATAATTTCTTAGCAAAATTCTTTTCAAAAGAAAATTCTTAACAACACTTTTATCATCTTCGTACAAAATTATTTTCCCGGTAATGGCTGAATAACAGTAATTGCAGGAAATGAAAAGTTTCCGCAAAGAAACCAAGTTAGCGAGATAAGTAACTTCCAAATCAGCACACGGAAATATGTAGATCGAATATTCTTTTTCGGATAAGATACGAATTTAATTATTAATTATCGTAAAGGAATGAAACTGAAATAATATTTTTGGTTACTTACTTTAGAAAATTATCTAGAATTAATAATCCAGCTGAAGAGATCTAGACAAAAATAATTTTACATTAAAATGTGTTCAAGTAATATTTGACTAAAAACGCGAAAACGGTTTATATTTTTTCCGACTCTTAGAAGTTAGTCAAATAAAACAATCTTGTTTTAGCCAATATCAGTCCTTAATATCGCAATGTAGCTGCGAACAACAGTTGCAAACCGTTATAAAATACAAAACGTTAACAAAAACCCGGACAGAATTTCATTATTGAAAAACTCGTAGGTACGGTATCTACAAAACCGAATATTTAGTGTTCGCCGCTTGTCAATATAGAATTTTAATTTATTTCACACAACACAACAAGGCCAGCGATTCGCACGTTTCCCAATAAACGAAAAGCTTATTTCACTCACGCCTGACTTTGAAGCATCCTTCGATTGGAAACTGAAAAATATTTCCAATATTTTCTCAGTGAAGAATTTTCGTTTCTATTCAAAAGTATGTGAGGCGCACCGGCGTACCAACCAGAGGAAATGAATTTTATTTAGCCTAGTGGGACGAACATTGCTATTACATTTCTGTAATTCACGTGACGTATACTCGTACTCCTGGACACCGGAAATAAATATTAAATTTATTTTGTACGGCGCTTGTGAAATATACGGTATTGTGTTTTTTAACGTTTCACCGTCTGATATTTTATTTGTAAAATCAAATGAGGTAATTTTTATTACTTTATGAATATTATTAAATGAATGTTCCCTCAAGTTCTAGATACTTGTAAGAAGATTTAAAAGCTACTCGGTATGATGCAGAAAAACAAACAGATTAAGACAAGATTTTTCCGTCTATGGTACAGACAATAATATAAAAGAATAAAATGATGTTTATGTAACAACAATTTCTAAGCATACACGATTTCAAACCAATAAAAACATAATAAGCCAAGCAGCTAAACTTCGCAATCCTGTCCAAACAAAAGTGTCCAGTTGTCCACGATTTATGAATAAAACACTGCGTTAAATCTCAGCAAATCGACTCATATCGTATTTTCCCAGTAAAGAGTTGTAATGTTTGCCTAGGTAAGGACCGTATGAATGGCCCGGCTTTTTGATGCAAATTTAATGAGGGAGGCTAGGGAAGGCTTTTTAGAGCGACTGACCATTACCGTGAGACAAGGGGCTAGACTGAATACACTGTCCGTCGGAACGCTTTTATCGCTCCTAAGGACGATATTTTTAGTTCTTTTTAAGCCATTTTATGTTAAACATTTCCGCTGAGAGTTCGGTTATTACAAATTCTATGCTTAATTGCTTTGGCACATAACGACTGTTTGTTAAAGTTCTGTTACATAAAAGGTTTAATTTATAAACGATCTAATCAAACCTAATGTATACGAATAAGTGAATGTTTTTATGGTTCTTCTACTATATTTTGTGGTAAATAATCCCTTAAATTCTTCTTAAACTCAACTCCCTTCAAAAGCGACCACTTATTTCAGTATTTCTGATGCGGGGTCTTTAAAAAGTCGGTATCAAAAATGTATACATGCTGTAGACCTAAATAAATCAAAAGTCAAAATGTAATAAAACAGAATAACAATAAACACGACAAATGGCCGAGATTCCTTGCAGAAAATTGCAGATTCTTTCGTGCGTGACGGACCGTTAAAGGTGCCAATCTACTTCCTTTATCTTGAACATTACGTCATCACATTCAAACATTTACGCTTCGACGCATACTCTACTCGTACATAACGCTGCAACTGTAAGTCAAATTCAAACTAAATCTCCTTTAGTTCCCAAACCCCTTCTACTAACACTAACATAGCAATGAAGCGCAGCTTCAACAGATAACACATTCGGAACAATACGTTAGATCCGAATCTCAGTTCCTCGAGACTTATTCATGCACGAACACTCCCGAGATCCAATTTATTCTAAGTCACTGTGTCAACTGTGAAATTAATTAAATATCCGAGTGCGTAAATCAAAGAGCACTGCAGTGCATTCAAAACTGGGTATTTAAGACATTTGGAGCGACCCTAACAAGGTGCTCAACTATTCAGAGATGAATGTTAAAGCCCTTTCAGACTTTAACTTGTTCGTTAAAAACACGCAAACGTTCCTTTAGCGGCGTACAGGAGAAAATGAGAGCTATTTTATGCGATCAAAAGCGACGTCTCGGTAATAAGGTTGTTACTAAATACTATTAGTCCGATGTATAAAACGAAACGCTTAATTGGAATAGGAAATAAGAAGGTTGAAGACGTATATTTACTTGTACAAGTTGTTCAGCAATAATTATGTTAAGGTTTTCCAATTACTGAGCTCTGAATGTTGGTGGGAATCGCAGTGTGTATTATGTAAGAATATTTCACTTTAATTGCAGAAATACTTAACGTTCCTGACTTTTATGAGGCATAATTAAAATTTAATCGACTGAATAAGTAAATACGCAATGCATCAAGTTATTCAATGCATTCAACGCTTTATGTATAGTGTGAACCTTAAGTAACTAGCAACAACTCTCATATTTCACTTTCTATTTATAATAATTTACTAAATATTAGTAAAAGCCTGCTTTGAAAATTAAAAATATGAGTTATTAAAACAACATAACGCGCTGCTTTCATTCAAAGCTTATAAAGCATTTTGAAAACAAGAAGTACGACGCCTTCAATTCTGCTAAGTACAAAATCCCAAACACATTCAAAGAACATTCAAGGTGCGTATTCTGTTAACGTTTCATATTACACGTATTCATACGACGAGTGGCAAGTCGTACAGACTCCGTGTTGCATGAACGCTCGGAGACGCTGGCGCACCTACGAAAACTACCGAAGCTTGCCGAAGGTTACCGAAGCTTAGCTAACAAGCCAGACGTCATACAAAAGCAAGTTTTATAGAATAACCTGTAACGATGGTCATGAATGGAAACTTTGAGCTAGTTTTGGGATATAAGCCCCTAGATAGACGCTGTCGTTGTAACAAAGATAACTACTACTTAACTCGGTAACTGATGCTTCTATGAAAGCTAATTGGGTCGGCCCAGTTCACTGAAGACCTGTTTGTAAAGCGGAATTTAGTTTTATTGCATGAACAAGTCTGAGAATAAAGGACCTAATAATAATGTTCTGGTGCAGACAACTAATCACATTTTAGTTTCTCATGAAGCTTGAAATTAGTTTCTTTGAATTTTACAGCAGGGGAAATAGAGAACAAAGTATGTACGTAAAAACTACTAAACCAAACATCCATTTACCTCGACTTAAAATATAACATATATATCTCAGCACTTTTATCATGTAGGTTGTTAATTAGCTAAGTTAAAAATGCTATTTTCACTCACAAGCAGTTGTTAAGTCTTGATCTTACTTCTACAAACTACTACCTATTCAAATTGAACACAGCAAGCAACATTTTAATCTTTCATACCAAGCAAGAAATAATTGCAGTCGAGCATAAAATTACTCTCGAGATGAACGTTTTTATTTAGCAGCGTTAAAGTGATTAACAAAATGACCATTTGGGAAGTCGACGTTTCATTACTGCAGACCGAACACCGTACAAAAGTGCGAGTAAAAAGGCAGGTAGACTGTCCTTCACATTTTTCCTCTCAGCTCTATGGGTATACATATTCATTGTGTTCCTCCACTATACGGCTATACGCCTCCAGACGAAGGCTGCTGTAAAACAACGGGAGCGAATTCTCTTTTAATTACGAGCCTCGGACGTTGCATAGCGCGATGCTTAGAATACTCTTTTGATAACCACTCCACCCCGCAGGACAATCAATTATGAATTCTCTTCCCCATCTAATAAGGTCTAATCTGAACAGCTGCAACCCATGAGCGCTCTATGAGTAGAATTGTATGATTTTTATTCTTTTCCGCCCTTTTTTAAATGACGGCGTAACTTTTTTTTCTGTGATATAGCTGAATTTACATAATGCTATCTTACATTAGTCGCTCGCGTTGCGGTTTGAAACAATGATGATTTTACCTGCAACAAAAAAATATAGTTTTAAAATAATGTTTTTACGTAGTATTTTGTGTTAACAAATATTTCTCGGAATGCTATATCATAAACCACAAAATATGTTCGTGAAAAACAGGATTCAGATCAACAAAAGAGATTATAATATCACCATCAATTGTGGATTTAAAACAACTTTCATATGAAATGCAGTAGATGTAACATTTCATAAAAACAAGTAATAAATACACTAGCCAAATATGCATATTGAAAGTAATTTAAAGATTAGTATAGTACGACTTGAAGCACCTAAATAAAGAAAATAAAGAATCACAGTGACTATTTATGCGTTTAAGATATACGCCTTTTTCTCTTATTTTTTTATTTGACAACATATTTTGTCTATTGCCGAATCTTTACCTAGAAACTCATACATTTGTGTAAGAGTAACCTGCCAAAAGAAACCTGCCTACGTGATATAACACAGCTTCCAAACTCTACCAATCCAAGTTAGATTTTTCGGCTGACCTATTTCTCAAAGTTAGACCTAGTAAGTCGGATCGTTTATCCTAGTACTACTCAAAAACTTTGAGCAAAGCGTTCCTGTAGCTACCGGTCTGAGTGCACGAAATCTTATTTGTGTTCGTCTTGAATCAGTTTAAACTAGAAATAGCTAAAAAGAACAAACAATCAACAACACGAAGAAAATATAATGTTCCTATATATTTATATATTCTTAGCATCATCAACCATAATACCTATGTCTTTTTAAACTCTTATGTACACCAAATCATCAAATGACGTAAAGAAATTTTTGTAACAATAGTTTGTGAATAATAATTGAATTAGAATATAAATTTCAAATTTATGGTGAATTCTCGTGATTTTTTCAGCAGTTTTAATAGTCTACCATTTCATTCCTGTTCGCCGAAATCCATACTAGATCGCAATTTCCTTTAAAATTTTAAGCTTAAACAACAGTAAGTTCTGCTAATTTTAATTACTACTAAGTAGTTTTACGAACGAAGAAAAATCTTTAGTGGAAAATGCTTAATACAATTTCACCGAGCAAGCCACCGCGAGCCGGATGATACCACTATTATCACTCAATAAGTCGTACCTCACGTAAACGTGTCGGTGTTGTAGATTGAAATTCTGTTAAGCTACAAGACATCGGTAGAGTTTGAAGCGAACACAAATTTAATTACCGGTATACCGACGAGGACGACAACCGGTACACCCACCCTGTTTCGTTAGTGTTTTAACCACTGTTATTAAGGAGTTACTACTATTATGATGCGGGTAGTTTAGACAGTTGCCGGCTTGTGATGATAGAGCATTTATTTAGGTGAAGGACGAAACATTTTACGATTGAGTATGTGGAACACATATACGAATATTTGAGTTTTACAAAACATATTAAAGCTTTTGGGGTAAAATTGAATCATTTGGTGGTTTTAAATAAACGTTTATTCCCGGGAAATGTCGTTTCCATGTTACAAAATTACACATAAAAGAAGATTAAATTTTATTAATTATACATCATTATTTTAGCAATACGTCATTACGATTTAAGCCCTACCAATGAAAAAAAAACATGTCATAACATTACTCGACTTCAACACTCTACGCCCTACAGTTTACATAAAGCCAATGTAGGTCAAATACTATAATCCATTTTTCTTCGATCCCCATTCATTGTCACCTAGTATTTAGCATCGTTCTACAATAACTATTATTCCGTACACATGCATCAATGTACATGTATTCGGAACATGAACACCGCAGTGACCTCAGTCCTGTCCGAGATGAATTTAATTATTTTCGGGTGAGTCCCTAACTCGATCTAAGTGTTCCGCAGGCTATGTGACCACAGACGACCACTTGGTAGAATTACACTAAACTACGCTATGTTATATGTGGATGACCGAAACTCGACAGATGGGCGAAATAATATTATTTGATTAAGTAAGGGCTGAATGTGTGCTGAATTAATTATTGTTTGTACAGAGCTAAAATTGTAGCTATATTCTGTGTAAATAATTTATTTTTAGATAGTATTTCGGGTTTTATCTAGTTCACTTTTATAATACTCAGAAAACTGCGACTAAAATTAAATGTTACTATCGCTTTTCAGCAAAAACAATCGTATGAACCGCAGTCAAAAGCAGCATGAATAAAAACTACATTATCCTCATTACTAGGCAGACATATTTGCGCGTTATGTGGTTTGTTCAAAATAAACATAAAATAAAAAAAAAATACTCTAAATACAACATGAAAATGAAATAAAACAGTCCACTCACATTTGACGAAAACTATTAATTAATAAAGAAAAACTAAAAACTAAATCAACTGCTACTACAAAATTAAACAATGCAGTAAGCGATACTTCAGTAGGATCAGATTAACGATGGAGTTGAAAACAATTCGTTTTAAAACACCGGTCAGTTAGTTAAATTGGTTTAGAATTTGTACGCGATTGAAGCATAATTGGACAGCTGTCAACCAAACTCGGTTAATTGACTTTCAGGTATTCACTAGCCAGTAGGTTTGTAGATGCATATAGTACTCGAAATTATTGCTCTTGTTTTAGAATACTCACGCCAAGCACTTTTGGGACAGTTTACAATTAGTTTTTATAGTACTTTCTTTTGACAAACGCAATAGACATTATCACTACGAGTAGTTCAGAAATATGTAATATGTTTGAATAAAATAAGCGAGCAGACGACGACAAAGATGGGACTGACTTGCGAAGAATATCTCTTAGCTTTTTACACGTAAATAGGGAATATAACAATAAAGAAAAACAACATCGTTAATAAGGTGTACCTACGATCATTTTTCTCGAACGACCAATTAAGCGCACCGAAGAAAATATTGAAATAACGAGTGAGAAAACGACTTGGCAATTAAAAAATTAAAGAATTTACGGGTAGTCAGTCAGCTCATCGATGTAGCAACCTATTAGAGATGAAAGGTCCTTGCTAACTCAGCTTGAACCGTGAACATTCAAGGCTCCCGCTCCTAATTAGTTTGTAAGACAAACATCCGCTAGGTGGGACATTTAAAACAGCCATGCTTCGATTGGCCCATCCAATTACAATGTTAATTTTAAGGGACACACGCGTATTCCTTATAAAGATACCAAACATACCCATAACGAACGTAATTTGGAAATTTCCGAGTGTATTCCAATTAACAATCGGGCCGAGTTCGAAGTTATTTCTGGTATCACATCTGTACTGTCAGTAACTGTTTCACGTTATGGCGAGCTTTGGATAATTCGCGTTCATTTTGTTACATTTTTAAAAGTGCATTCACACCTTTAAAACGGCTAGTAATAGTCGTGTTCATTGTTGCACATAAAATACCCAGAACTGTGTATAGTAACACAATAAATGACACAGTTAAAATGGACTTGTAGAGAGGCAAAGTAGAAATACAACGGCTTTTGTACGACAAAATGCAACTTTTATTGCAATGATTAGTGGTTTAATTAACAATAACAAGACCTATTAGTCGATAACCTACATTTAGCTTCATTACTTCATAATATTATACAATTTACCTTGCAAACGTCACAGCTCAAGTCATAAATATAACATAATCCAGTATGATAAGCCTAGCGAGCACGCCAACTTAACCTGTTGAGTGGAGTGAGATGTTATTCTTGGTTCGTAGCAGAAGACGCTCTGAGCTATGCTGCAATACATTAGATGTAAGCCAAGCACTAACGACTTCATTTATATCCCCTTGTCAGCTATGAACGCCTGGTACGTTCTCATCGGTAACGCCGCCGCTGCATGCTATAATTTATCATTTTTAACCATTCATAAGTTGAGGTTGAAATGAGGTTAGGGTTATTTGCTTACAGTTCATGTAGTTGAACTAATAGACGTACCTTATTGGTTTTTTACTCAAAATGTTAGGTATTTTGAAAAAAATATCAACGGTGAATTTGAATTTTATATACTTATAACATTTCTAATCTATTAATTTGTTTAGTCTTTTTTCATAAACTCCTATTCTACGAGGTTTTGAAACATAACTCTGAAATGTTCATATTTTAGTACATTCGTCAAAAAGCTAATGGTTACAAATTCGATTACGTCGTGTGTAAAAATATTTTTTGGTATAACTTATTCATTCACCAAAACCGCATACGTATGCTAAAACATAAACTGAAAATAGATAATTTAATATACAGTCGGGCATGAGCACGGGCGACTGCATGGAACATGTATTTGATTTTAAATAGCATCTGTGCCTGAGTTTCCTGCAACATTGCATTGGAATGGCCGGACGGCACCATAGAGTCCCCGATCTCGTTTCAGATAGCTCCATCAATCTTCTGCAACAGTGTATCGGCTTCCTATTTTAAAAACGAAACGCGAACGAGTTTTGTTAAACCTTTATCGTTTGTGGAAAGCGCTTACGTATCGCCTTTAGCTCGGGTAATGTCGAATCCTCGCAATTCGATTCGTGGTCGTATAAAAAGATGCCATTCAAAAGGTTCAATCACTTTTACAAAAGTTTCACCGTTGAAATTTCAATTGAAAAGTAATTCCGTGATTTTTTGTAATAGTTTTTTAACGTGAAACTATTTCAGCCTTTACAGGCACGTTTGTTTGCGCAGATTACGGTGGAATTCATTTCAGTCAACTATCAACACGAAACCGAGAGCTCGTTATGAGCAACAATTTTTCTTTGTTTAAAAAAGTTTGTTCGAATCTCGACCAATTCCATTAGCAGTTGTTGCGGAAGTTTATCAAGCTTTACATTCATTTCGAGTTGTTCCTTATTTGTCTGGGGAGTTTTAAAAGCGTGCCGATTCGCTTCGAAAGTAAATAAATACAAAGGGACTATTTGAAAACGTTTCTAATAACGAATAACTCAATCTGGTCGGGGCCGGTAGCGCTGAGCCACTCAATCAAGCGGATTGAACCGTAGGGTGGTTAAGAGCGAATACGTAGCGCTTGTAACGAATGTATTGTGCTCTTAGTGCTAAAATAAAAAGAACATCAGCGATACTCCTCCACTGTACCGCAGGAATTGCTCTGATGAACGAGCAATGCGGTTCTAATAGCAATAGCCTTTTTTCCTCTCGTTGCAACCCCGACGTGAGCGCTTTTATAAGAAAAATTCGAATGGTCGGAATGAAACCAATATATTGTGATACCATTTTTAATTAATGTTATGTTGCTACGTGAATGTGCATTACCAATGATACATTTTACTGCGATGAGAAAATTTTACCTTAATGAGAATGCGAAATTCATTACCGGAAATTATTTTAAAATTATCGCATTGCCTACTTTGTGATTTCATATTTATATGATACAGTGGAATGATAAATACCTTTCCATTAGTAAAATAAATCCGTTAAAAAATTATGTCTCGTTAGTCTAGTGATTGCAAGCGTGACAGAAATTCTGACGCGTTAGCTTTTATTTTATCAATGTTATTTGAATTTTAACTGCCGATGGTTTTTTGCAGTGACAATCAGAATTTTAGAACGTCAATTATTTTAATTTACAACAGTGAAGTGTGAATTATAACTAGCAAACAAACAAGCCATTGAAAAAACGAATGAGTTCTAAACCTAAATAATGAAACGTTAGGCTATTTCGATTAAGCATACGAAAATTAATGGAAAAGCACCCCAAGTCTAAACAATACAGATCCTATATCAATGGAAAACGCCAATCAATCCTTTAACTGTTCGTTATTTACACATTCAAGTACAACAATGTCGATGTTTATAAGTACAAATTGTCCACGCGTATATCCATTTTGTTCGTGTTTTAATCCGATTGTCTGACTGCACGCGGCTCCTATCCAATCAAGCTTTTTATTAACCCTCATTATTATTGATTGCCGCGAAACTGCATGAATCCATGACGAACTAAATGTATCAGAAATCCTTTTTTCATTGTCGAAGCTTTTATTTTGCGAGTAAATATATCGGCATGAAAAGATTTCGTCGGTTGAAATATTGAGTGCGCGTTTTCAGTCTTGTTTGCGTTATAAAATGACAACGAAGAGTGTGTTCGACGTGTTCGTGTATTAAAAAATATCGTAGAGTTATTATAGATTCTTTGCGTAATCATTCAATTTGAATAAATTTTGCAATGTATATCGGTCGATAAAAAAATCTGAAATTGGTACTGTTTGTATTTCATTTTGTAAATGTATACGTTTAATAGTTTTATATGATTTTATTCCTGAATTTTATCAGATTAATAAATACTAAGTTTGGAAGCTAAGACCTGAGTTATGTACGACGTACGTGCAAATAGCAATATATTCTATTCTATGTATTATATAGCCGTACCACGATAGCTGAGCTCCCTCGGGAAGGGTCGGCAGAGACGTTGTGCCGGGAGGCTCCGGTGTGCTATTCCATTGTATATCCCGCGGTGCCTCATTAACGCATTGAGGATGACCACTAACTCGCTTCAACGGACAATGCAAACTAGGAGACGGGAATCTACAATTTAAACTATAATGCACTTTAAATAAATGTGTCAGAGTTTAAATTCCAGTGCATTGACTTGAGCGGCGCCGTGCTCCCTCGGGGTATCTATAGATAACAATAGAATTGATAATTTGTTTCTATCATTAATGTTTCTGTCTGACCTGTCGACACTTTCTAGACACTATCCCGAGCTGGTTGAATTTAAGATATGATATAACAAAATATATTTTACTCAGAGTAGAGAAGACCACGAGTCTGCTCTCTAGAGCCGATGTAATATATGTAGATGGCTTAATCATTCACAAAACTATTCTAATTTATATCTAAAAAATAATAAGCTTATAATTAAACACCGACATCATTACTTACTAGGGAACTTGAACTTAACTCTCACGCTCTGAGAAGTGTACCCGTACTACTGGACAGCAAGCAAAACCAAACCGTATTTACCAAACAGAAATCTCGTTCGAAAATCTTACAGCCAACAGTCGTGTTTCCCATCACAGAACTGATTTGATGGAACAACAAAAGGCTCTATTGTAGTACTTTATTCGTACATCGTCGGTATATTTCAGACGCGTTAATCACTCGGCTCGGACGGGACCGCAGCGTTCGCATACGTAAACAACTCGCATTGCGATCAGATAACCGCATTAGCGCCGAGCGCGTGTCACAAACAGATCGCACGGACCCACACTCAGATATGCGTGACGTAACAATTGTAACTACATTAAATATTGCTTTTATTTGACAGTTTGCGAACGAATTTTGAGTATTGATTCGTAAGTAACTTACGTCGAAATCCGAATAAAATGATTACACAGTAAATAAAAAACATTAAAGTTTAAAGGTATAAAATTGGTACAGGAAAATTCTCTATTGTGTTATTTTTGTTTGTATGTCGGAAGGCCGAAGGGTCAGTTTTAATGCGACACGTGTCGTACAGATTCTGAGAACGCCAAAAATACCGCTACCGCTTATTACTTTAGAGTGCCCTAAAGCCTATTGTAAGTAATTATATTCCGTCTCTCAGTTCTTATCTACTTTTTTGTTAGTAAACAGGCTGTATTTTTTTTTGTTAGTCGTCAATGACAAAAATGAGACGCTCAAAACCAAAAAGCTTTATTTTTTTTTACTTTCCTACTTAAGCTTAACATATTATTAGACTGGGGGGCAAAAATGTCCTGGGACTCGCTAGCGACATCGTGTGATGTGGTACGACGTTGCCGAACTTGACTCGCTACTTTGATCATCGCTGCGAAGACAAGCTACGCGATGTCGCCAGTTATATTAAAAGAAATTACACAACTTCTCTTGAAATGTCGCAGGACATTTGTCCCCTACTGAATACATAACTTGAACGCGATATTGAAGATCACGTACACGAAACTCTGTAAGTTCTTATCGACAACAACAACCCAAAATAATGGAGGCATGGTTATAGGCAGTCCTCGTTTAGATAACCGCATTACCGGCAGGCGGCGTGTCACAAACAGTACGCGCCCGCATTACCTACTCACCGATATGCGTGACGATATCCATTCGACATTACCACATTCCGATGCGCCTCACTGTAAATTAAGTGATTGATGTACCGCCGGTGTAAAGCAAGGCTTCCGAAATACCTACATAACTTCCACGCTAGGAATTGTGCCAAATTTTAAAAATTATCTTAACAAACGTAATGAGTCACATTTCCCAACAGTTTTACCGTGAAAAGAAGTTTACGTGTTATGTAAGTTATCCAAAAATATTTACAGCATAAAAAGAACACAGTTTTTATCCAAAGTGATAGTAAAGCCAGATACATGCTGTCCATCGACATTTCACTCTAACAAAACAGTGCCAGATCGTCAAAAAATCTGGCTATTCTGTTACTTAGTAAAATACACACGAGCTTTTACAAGAGGTCGAGTTTCTATTGCAATGTTGTGACGTCACAGAATGGAAGGTAGTTATTTAAGTCAAAATAAAAAAGAAATACTTTAAAAACAAACAGGCCTTTACCAAATCAATGAAACCGAACTTTGTTTAGTGGAAAACGTATTAACGAGTGTGGTGTGACACGGACAAATTGTACAAGCCTACCTCGGTACTAGCCGAGTGATTACAATTTATTGATGAACCAACGCACACCTTGGCGCCAACATTTGACTGTCAAATCAGCCTGTAATTGTCCACTGAATGCAGGACTATCCTCAAGTGAGAGGATGTAATGACAAAATTGCTTGGCGTTGGATTGGTGATCGTGGGTTGATGTAGTTGGTTGTGCAGCGATCATATATGGAGGTATTGTTGACCGTCGCTTTAAACTATTAAACAGTTCTGGTTGTCCTCCAACGCAATTATTAATAGAGACCAAAATATGATACTAAAAATGTAGGAAGAAAATAGTGATAAATCTAATTTGAAAAAAGTTATTACATAAGATTACGTAAAATCTTCTTATATTATATTTTCTACACACTACAGCAAGTCCTTATTATTAATAGCATTTCACTTAATTTAGTGGATATTAAAAAAGCGTATTTAATTAAAACATCAAGCACTCTCAAACGCTTATTAGGTTTGCTTATTCTAATTTGATGAAAATTTATTTTAAATTAAAAGCCAGCAAGGCAAAACCGGTGTTCGCTAAAAATATAAATTACGGTAAAGATTTTACACAGAGACTCTTTCCATAGTTTTACTTAGTAAGTTAAAGTTAAACTAAGAATATTCTATTAAAGGAGTCAAGCTTGTTCTGCGAAGTTCAGAAAGTAGGATTGTCTAGTCTGTTATTTAAATTTCTTTCTTAGTACTAAGTTATAGGTTTATATTGTTTTCGATACGATCGTAGAATTAAATGCTTCTCATTAGCCTAAATTTTACGAATAGTGTTTTTGTGGGCGACCATTTATAACAACTTTAAAAACAAAGTCAATATTTTAAAATCTCTTTAAAGTTTAAATACAGAATCAATCATCCGTCCTCGTTTAAACTGATTCGTACGAAACGAAATTATTGATAATTAATTTAGCCATTATCGAAGACCGAGTAACTACCTAGATCCTACACAATAATAACTTAAATAAATTGAAACACACTGCTACAACCCACTACTCAAATTGTAGTCGCGACTTTACCTTAAGAAGTTCCACAAGTAAGAACTCGCTAATTGAGACTGATTTGGATAAGTGTAAACTCTTAGTTCATCGGCTTAAAGCCTTAAACCAAGTCCACGTCGTCCCATCATTTATCATTAAAGTTAATTACCTTCTACAGCTCAGTCCATTCAACTAATTAGTCTCCTCCAAAAAAAATCGTGGATAATTGCGAAGAGTGATTGCCAGGATTTTCTTTCTACTGAGGACACTCACTGATAAATTACTACCTTTTGCTATTCGGCCCGGTTTTCTTTATTATTTGCCAGAAATAATACTTAATGGTGCCGAAAGCCGGTCGTTTTTTAGGACAATTGTTTTTTTTGCGATATGAACAAAGAACTTGGTAGAATAATAGTCATCATTAAATGACTGGAACCATTATTCTGTATTTAACAGATGATAAATTATCAGATGAAATGTTTAGGTCACTTTTTTTTATTGTAGGAACGTTCAGACACTGTCACAATAACCTAGTACTATGATCGTCATCAATTCGTTCTAAAATATGTACGGAGAAGCGAATACGAATATCTCGCAACTCTACCAAATCACCAAAAGTTATTGTTACCAGGAAACGAAATTAATATATGTATTGCATACAAATAAAAAATAATGTCTGATATTTGTGTCCTATAGTTATGCGGTTATATTTACTTAATACGAATCCTTAACAATATCAGTATTATGCGTTAATACGTAAAATTAAAAATAAGAAAATGATAATTGGGTGTGACATATTTTTATTTTTGATACTTACGTAGGTAATATAAAATTGTATGTTATTATAATATTTTGTCATACGAAAGATTTAGTATTAAAGTAACCTCGGGTGACACAAACAAAGGTCGCAGATATGAAAAAACTATAACCTTAACTTGTAACAATAGTCAAAGATATTCGCAAAACTAATATAAAAGAATAACAAATAACTTCAATAAAAAGGTTATAAAACCAAATATTATATTTTGTTTGTAGGTCGAACGTAATGCGAAGTAAATCTAGAATATTACAGAAATAAACAGAAACGGTTCGACAATAACTTCGAAGAAATAATATTTTTTTATTAAAAGTAAATGTATGAAACTGTTATATTAATTTTGTATGCGAATTGTGTGACTTTTTATCGTTTCAGTTACGGCATAGATAGTTATTTTAACTGCTATTGAAATTTATTGACGTAAAATAATAAAGTATTTTATTGCACAAATATTTTTAAGTCATTTGAATTTTACTGGATAAATAAAAGCACGTTTAATTATTTTATATTGCCTAGTGAAGATATATTTTTGTGCTTGAGTAGGTATTTTTATTTATAAAATTTGTAACAATAATTTTTAATGCACTAATCGTCTATGTGCACTGAAACCTAAAACACAACTCATGGTCAATTTATATATAATTCTGATGACGAGTCAGTTCTCAACTCACAGTTGCAACTGCTGAGCATAGAAAGTTGAAATTTAGAACGAGGATTCCTTAAGAATTTCCACCACGAAAGGGACAAAATGTAGCAAAAGCGTGAAAACAAAAGTCCAGGCAGAAAAATTAGCAGGTGGCTGCTAGTGATTAATAAAATAATACAAATTTCAATCTAGATCTGTCATTTGATTTCATCACAAACGGTAATTTACAAGCATCGATATGAATTTATTGAAGCAGATAAATAAACACGACAAATTCTAATTACGCACAATTGGATTGAATGTTATTACAATAATAATAATATAGTCATTGACATATGTAACCGACCGCATAACGCATTAATTCGTAGGCGATTATGAAATTGTCAAAGCCTAACATGCATGATTTTACATATATAATATAATAATATGCGGGCAGTCTGCTTCGGGGAAGAGTAAATACAATCTGAGTTTGCATTCCAAACATCACCTAATTATTCAATTGTTCAGGTAATGGATACGCTCCACTCGGAATTGTGTTAGATATAACGTCTTAGTTCGAAATGCGATACCTACATATCCGCTAAACTGGCCAAGATTATATCAACATGATATGTATCATATGTTTTGCCACAAACTTCTAAATGCCGTGCATGATTCAGTCAGTTCTTGAATCAGTATTTTATGTTTAGGCGTAACTAACAAAAAACTTGTTTTCTGTGAATGAAATATAGTTTAATCAAATTAATATACGTGCTACTATAATAAAAATATATTCACTGGCTGCGATGAAACGAAACGTACGACACAGATTTCAGTAAATCTCGTGAAGGAAAAACTATTTCGCACATGAATGAAATGACTTTCGCTCTTGCGTGGCTTCGTGTCTCCCACTTACTTTCCTTAAGACACCAATCCTTGGCCATAGAACGAAATGAAAATTAATGGTGGTCGTGAGTATTTTTTCATGTCGGTTTGAGTATACACCATTACTTCCGTTTTTGGCGCTGAACCCTCATTTATTATGTAAGTTGGTCGGTAAAATGCTGTACGCAAAAATGCAGATGGTATGTTGAAACGAGCTTATTTCCCGGGCAAAGTAAATTAAGTGTGTCTTTCACACAGATCTCCACGGCAAGGTGAGCTTTGATGTTCTGCCGGCGATTATTTATTGAAGCATTTCGTGGAGGGCACGTTTTCCTCCTACTAACATATTCGTTTTATTAAATAGCTGACCAATTTTACCAAATTAATCAGGTTATTCCCAATGGCCTTGTAAAATTAATTTTGATAACAAAAGCAATTTAAACAATGACTTATTTTCCAAGCTATATATCATCTTCATCCTGTCCGGTCCCATGAGTCTTCGGAATTTTTCGTGATTTTTCTCGATTCCACCTAATTGGATTGATGGAGCGAGTCTCGCAAATCTGTCAGCCGAAGATAATGAACGCGCCAGCAGAATGAACTTTTGTCAAGTTAGGCAACTATTCTCCGTGAAAGGGCGATCACCGACATTTTCCTAGTCGTAAAACACGAGCTATAAATGAATTATGGCGATAAAAGTTAGTGAGAACAAGCAAGTTCTCGTAATCGTAAACGTACGCTTGTGTTTATTGTGTAGTAGTCTGCCGAAATAAAAATAGCCCGAAGTGTATTGTGAAACAACAAAAAAGGGATGTGTACTTTATGTTGTTATAAGCTGAAACCGCCTAAATTAGATGTAAATAAGCTGATAGTTACTTGACGCAGTGTTCCGTATCTTGACAGTGATTGGATGAAATTAGAGGATCGTAAACATACGTGATCTGGAGCGTTGTTTGCACATCCTCTCTCTTGAATAGGCCGGTCCGTGAAGCCCTTTCAGAGGTTGATGAAACACAAACTGTGTCACTGGGTACTGCCGAAATTTCGGATGGTGTTTGTAGTTGCAAACGAACTGCCTTGTGCTGGCGTAATGGGGTTTCCGAACATGCCTAAGTAAGTTTCTATCTAGCGAGCTTGTCCACCTTCGCTAGATTAAAGGTAAATTAATTCAAGTTTCAAACTGAATTAGGCACACACGTCGTTAGACTACCAACAGTGTGCGGACGCAAAATTGGTTAGATAACGGATTAGGTTCACCCAACTCGTTAAAGCCCAATTAATTCAAAATGTTCGCAATCCCGAAAAAATAACAAAACAACTCATCCGTCAAATAATTTCAATAAGCTTAAACACCAAATCACAACACATTCTATCATGTGTTTGCAGACAAGGCTGTCATTTGAATATTGCGGAATTTCATTTATCATAATTCGCCTCTCTAGTAAGGGAACTAGGTAACGTCGGGGCACTTCCGCGGCACATGATTTGCATAATAACCGAACTAAGTGTACCATATCTTGCTTAAGGTCGAATCCGAACCATAAATTTGGTATAATAAGGACTACTTTGCATAAGCCGACCGAACCGAATTGCTCTACGTCCGATCAATTCTCACACACAGATTCAAAGACATTTGAACGCATTAGGGGAATGTTAATAGACTGAAGTTGCAGACCATACGATTACCGTACATATTTTGATTTGCGTTGCGAGTGTTTCGTTGAATAGTCAAAGTGATATGATGCCTTTCAAAGTTCAGGGAAAAGGCGAGCAAGGGTTTAATAAAGGTAGTTTTGTGTAAACCTACGTGGCGGGAAATGTTAACTTAATTGCTTTAATTATGATTAACATGTGTAAATTAAATGTTTAGTTACTTGGGGTAGTGAAATATTAATTTCTACACAATTCAAAAGAACATGAGGGTTTAAATACAATTTTATATATCTTTTTTTGAAACAGCATTATGGCTCATCGTTTGTCAAAGGTTACTAAGCTCATTTCATATTCACTTTACACTGGCAACCCTACTAACAAAAAATGCAAGGCCGATAGTGAAGCCGATAGGCAAATACCCACCCCAAATCATGACCTAATATCGGGCAATTTATCACCGACAGACCTTTGTGCCTGTGCCATCAATCTTGAGCTTCCTCCGCACTCAACACTCCAACTAATTATTGTCGATCGTGTCTTGACAGTTTACTTGCGGATTTCAACATTTTTTTAATGTTTGACGTACGATTTATAGCGAATCAAATGTTTCTTCAGGGGGATAATTAGACTCACTTTTTGCGAGGGTGAATTTATAAAAGGTAAACACTAGCAATCCGTCACAGCGATGGTTGTTAATAGATGGAGCCCGGGTACAGATCGTTCGAAGGAAAGGGGAGGGAAATGAAACCATCCATTACGGCTCAAGACGGACAACTCGAAGGCAGAACGTAGAACACAAGGAAGATTTTCCTCAGCACCGGGAAATGAGCGTCGCAGCCGTCCCTCCCAGTTAATAATGAAACAATACTCACATATGCTTAGGGTACACATGCACATTTGTTTTTGTTCCACGCTATGACAGCTACTCTACATAACCCTAATGACGCAATATTTTACTTAGTCACGATCCGATAACGGTGTAGTAATTCTGACGTATTATATTCTGTACTAAACGAGCGGTGTTTTCACGGAAAGGAAAATGTGGCTTCAGGTAGATTTATTCGCGTAGAGGAAGTAGCATAGCAACATTAAGTTAATAAAGCATAAAAATATTTTACAGCGAGTCATGGAGTGGCATCCATACACGCGAGTGGCAAAGAAGGGCCATTTGCTTTATTACATTTACATCATACGCCCGTTAAAGCAACCAACTGTACAAAATGTTGCATGAAATTCCTTTCTCGTGTCGCGATTGATCTTTTTACTTTCTTTCAAATAATATTTTTCTTGGGTACCGTAAAATCTTATTCACATTTTTCTTATGCTCGCATACCTCACAATTTGAGCATCGCTGAAATTACTGAAATTATTCATCCTTTAATATAACTCTTTGGCTGAATTGTCAAAATACTTTTATCGTAAAATTGTTGATATAAAATATAGAAAGGTTGCCATAAAGATTTGCTGGCATATTTGTAACTTGGTTTTGATGTTGGCCACTATTTACATATATTAGATAACAACGATTTGACCTTAGGCGTTGATGCGGTATACCATTTCACAAGGTACCGAATTCGGTTCTCGGGCTAGAACACAGTTGTAAATAAATTCAATATAAATGAGTGTAGAAATAATAACTCACAACCGGAACGAGACTTATTGTTTGGGTGTATCTTCGCGGAACCTTTGCCATTTAAATTGATATTTACATTCAAGCATTGGAAAGAGAGCAAAAAAATTTAATTATGTATGCGTCTGACGATACGCTCGTACATAATAATAAGTACGTTTCCTTTATCTTGTCCTCGATCATAAATTTTCATTACGAGAACTGGAACCTTCGCTACACATTCATATAGCCGAAATATATGACAACACATCACAATATCTTTGGCAGCATTTTGTGCAATACGACCACCGAAACGAAGAAATATCGTCGAAACTGCCTATTCGACGTAATATGTATAATAATCCCATCGCAAGGAAGGAAACACAGACAATACCATAATAACTTTCCCTGTATATACAAAACAAATTTCCCATTCATTTTGCCCAACAAAACAAAGGTGATGACAACTTCAACAGTAAAATTCAGGGCACGCCTGAAACCAACTCAAAAACCACATAGGTTTCGAAACAAACAGAAAACATAGATTTTTCGTTGCAGAACTATAGCAGTAATATTGGAAAGCGAAGTGATTGTGTTTGGTTAGTCCAGCTGAACATGAACAGCCGCAGGACGTGACCTGTACGCAACACCGAGCGTGCGTCGAGCTGGGATTTTTCAAAAGCAATTCGCGAAACTGAACGCGTGTGTGCAAACACGTCGACTGACATTGGCTTGGTGTAGATATTTACCAAAAACTAGTGTGAACGCATGCACTATTCTCACGATTCCCAATACAGCGTCAGCACTTACAGGCGCAAATAAAAATTGAAAAATTCTCGGTCGCAAATCCCCCGAGGGTCGCGACTCGCACGTTCCTCACGCACCGCTGTCCCCAACAAAGAGCTGAACCGCTACATTATTTATTTAATTATTTATTTATTGAAGCCCAACGTCACATTGTCGGAAACATTCGCCCTTTACGACTTGCGTTAAATAATAATCGGGTTTTTTACATTTTATAGGAATCTCAATTACGGCATTAATATGATTAGCCTCTACTACTCACGATTGAATTAAAACTACGAGATTATTTTACTAGACACAGGCTTTTGTATAGTACAATACTCTATAGTAAATTACAGTTTATTTCGCATGTCAAAGAAACATACGTGATATGAGTTTGTAAATAAATATTACATACATTGCGTAATAATATATGCAGGGGATGTAATTGTAAGCTTGTGTACTAGTTAATGGAATGGTACAATCTGTTATATACGTAGTTTGCTTGCCGACGTTGCGATATACATATCTCAGTTACAATGTATAGTACATAACATGCATCTATTGATCAACATCGAATGTATTGTACGCCGTAAACTACGGACGTTTGGTTGCAGTTACTCATTTAATACTATGTTAACTTGGAGTTATGATAGACATATATTTTGTATATTATTATTTACTGTTACAGATAAATAAACATATATCGACAATATAATAACTTATTGTGAAATTCATTCTTAATTTATAGGCGCGAATATTTTACAAATTACGTGAAAGCGTAGAATCATGGAAAGTACTTAAAATGGTTTTTCAAGAATGCTAATCTGGTCTCACACTTGACCGGGTTGATTTAAGATTTTAACCCTCTCCTATAACAGGAGAAAACGCTAGCCTTACAGACGAACAGCCATAAGAACATATTAAAAAAAAATTAACCCATTAATGTCCCACTGCAAGAGTCTCCTCCCGTAATGAGGGAGGGGTTAGGCCTTGAGTCCACCACGCTAGCCAAATGTGGGATGGGGACTTAAGAACTTATTTTTAATTATTTCATACAGCTTAATCAATTTCTAGGACAAAAAATACTTCGTCTACTCATATCTAACTAAACAATTAACTAAAACAACAATTACTTTCATATTTCTATCCAATTCAAAGGCTGGAGAATCACAATCACGTGATAACTGGCTAATTTAATAGCACAACAACATTACGTTTAATTTTGTTTGTCGTATAACAAAGGGGGCAGTGATTTGGCGTTACGCACACATTTGTATGGGTAAGCGCACAGTTATTGTAAATAAGTATTTATTTTGTAAGACTAATGAATATTTTAGTCTGTCTTTTTTTTACAGAATGCGAGAATGAGGGAGTTTTTAGAATTAGCCGAAGAAGAACAAAATCAAGATTTATAAGCTACATAATTATTGATTTGTTTTATACCACATCAGATAAAATCAGATAAAATATGTTAATATTGATCATGACTTCAAGAAACGTTTTGTCTCATGGTCAACTTATTTTCCTGTACAAAATGTCAGCTAACATTGTCTTTTGAGTTCATTTTTTACGATCTTGCTTTGATACCCTAATTACAGACATTGAACTTTTTCACTTTTGACTTCATTCACCCCCCAAATCAAATGGAATAATGATGTAGATCTACCCTCACCCCGCCTCAAATGGGATGAAAAGATAATAACGAAAAACAATAATATCGTATATTTTTATACTTATATTCTTAGAAATACAAGAAAAACAATAATTGTTCCAAGAAAAGATACCGTGGCTCGCTCCTAAACGATTATAGTGGTTAAATCATACTTCTATAAATATATTTCATGAACCCCGCACGATGTCTGAACACTTTTATGGTAGTATAAACACTAGTACAGTATTATCTAGCTCTTGTGGAGATAAAGGAACAATATTACAGTAATATTACATTCAACCAGCCACTAAGATATAGCCTCTTTGTACAAACTACTGGTAAAACACCATTTATAGTAGCTTCAAGTTGGCCCGTTCGTCAGCTTAATGTTCCCACATCCTCCGAGTATCAATTCTCAACTCCTCATTTGCGTCCACCATAAGTTTTGCTTTGCGTCGCACACAATCTAGTTCACTGCATGCGAAATTAAGACTAATGGTTAAGGAAACACGAACTATATTAGCTGAGCTTACAGTCTTACTTACTGACCTGTTTATGTTAGCCTCTATATCCTTTCTTTCACATACTATGTTCTTATTCTTGCTAGTATATGGCTCGCTTACACACGTTACTTTATTTTTCTACTAAGTAAAAGAAAATCAGGAAATAGTTTGTCGTATGTGAGCCGCTACAGTCCGTAATCTACTTTACGTGACATTCTGTACCCGAATGTCAGTAAAGCATTCCCTACAAAACTCATATAACTTCTCAAATAAGACTCAAGCTCTTGCATATTTATGTAATAAAGGGTCTTTACACTAGTGGTCATTTATTAAAGTATTGTGATTGAAACATCACTGTTCCCTATTTAACTCATGATGATGTGTAAAGACGTATCCGTCTGATATTATTATATTATAGTTTCTTATTAACAATTACTGTATAATCATTATCAATATGTATTTTACCAATTAATCAATCTCAATCTCAATCAATTGAGAATGTATTTCACCAATATCACTGCATGTAATATTACAAACTATAGTTTAATAGTATACGTTAAAAGTTCCACTACAAACATTAACAAAATATTCTTGCTGAGCTTAAACATTATCAAATTACATTACACCAACATTTCGCCGTTATCTATAACGTAAATACTACCCGTGATACTGCGCGCGCGATTGCTCGATAGATAAAGAATGAGGTCGGCGACCTCCTCGCTTTCCGCCAGTTTACCGAGCGGGTAATTTTCACACCGATGTTTGTAGAGCTCTGCAACTTCTTCTTTACTGTAACCAGCTGCTTCTGCAAACTGTGACTTCGTACCGCCAGGGTTCACAGAGTTCACGCGGACTTTATGACGAGCCATCTCTACCGCTAGACACTTTGTAAATTGATCCAGAGCAGCCTTCGACATACAGTACGGTAGGAAATCTACGTCCTTGATAGGACGCAACCCTGCCACACTCGATACATTAACGATGTTCCCTTTCGTTTTAATAAGATAAGGTGCAGCCAAACTCGTAAGAAGATAAGCGGCACGCACATTAACTGCCATAGCGCGGTCGTATAGCTCCACTCCGTCAAGAATACTTCCATGAACACCGACTCCAGCATTGTTCACTAACACGTCGATCTGGTTGAACGTATTCACAGTCTTTGTAACTATGTTCTTCACGTCTTCTTCAACGGATAAATCCGCCTTGATAACTAGTGGTCTTATGCCTTTTGTTTCCTCACACTGTTTCGCAACTTTACACAAAGATTCTTCATTTCTTCCAACTAAGACAACTTTGGCAGACTGCTGGGCGTACAATAGAGCGGCAGCTGCGCCGATGCCGGAACTGGCGCCGGTGATCAGGACAACTTTGTTGTTGAAGTCCATCGTCGGCCGCGTCTCGATTTACACTAACCATTCTACGTTTTTATCAAACATTATAAGCACCAATGCACACGGATAAATAAACACGACCTTCCGCACTCCACAACAAAATCATTACCGTTATATATTGTGATTGTCGTAAGTGGAACAAACTTCTCGATGTTTTGTATATTAGTACCTTGTGGTGCTTAGTGAACCATTAAAAAGCTATTACTTGTAAGCACTTACTTTTTATTCAATTAATCACTTCAGTTGTTTTAAAAGGGTATACTTACTAATGTGTGGTGTAGCATTATGTGTTTATGTTAATAATTACAGAAAGGCTTCTGCGAATCTATTTATAGTTTAAATTGAATTGAGCCGGAATAACTTCGTTATATCTGATGCAATAATAAACAGCATTTGGCGATTATAAAGGTAAACTAAGCATGTAACGGGCATGGTTTATTCAGCAAAGCGCAAATATATCTACGTAGTACTACATAAATGGTACGTAATAAAATTTTGCGGTTATTCGACGACGTCATGTTTTGGGGACAAAGTGAATGTTTTTTTAACGAAATATTTGAGCAATGACAGAGCGGTCCGCGAACGTCACAGAAGGGACGTGTGCATTACACAAGCCGTCACGCGTACCACGAATATTTCCGTACGGTAGCCTGTCATTTCATTATTGTCAGCGCGGACTCTCGGGAAAATGTGTTAGCAGAATTATTCGCAACGCGCTATATTTTTAATATAATTTGCGTAGCTTTTCTCGTTTATGAATATTACGCATTAAGATGAATTCTTCCATCCCGATAAAACAGAATTTTATTTTATCATGGTAAAATAAAAATATTACCGTAGCATCGTTTTGGTACTTGTGGCATGATGTTGCGAAAAGTCAGCGGAGATAATAGAAATTATATGGATTTTAAAACGTTATTAAACAGTGCAGGATTGGGTTAATCCATTCATCCTGACTTGCCTTTCGTATCGAGGGCAAACTACGTAATGTTGGTTCGGAGGCATGCCATTTACATGAATGATTATTCGGGCGGAGAAATGGGTGCGTGCGATTTCGTCCTTTAAAATTTAGGAGTGTAAGGTTGTTTTTGCGTGACGGAATTCTCAGACCATTGCGAAGTTTATCTGTGCAAGCCGCGTGGAAAGCATTGTCCGGGCCCGTTAGCCTATGTTAACACGCCGCTTCCTCAGTTGGGGACATACAGCAAACATAAATGGGATTTATTCAAATATAATATTTTCCAAAACGTTCCTTTTAACTCTTGTATATTTTACTACATAACTTTTGCACGTATGAGTTATTTTTTGGTGGTTTGACTTTTCATAATTCATTTTAGGAAATAAGTTAATATGTTTTCCAATGCAGGCAGAGCTCTTTAGTAACATTTTACCATGATGATGTTTTGTTAATTTACGCGGTAAGCATTGGTCTTAACGCGTAAATTAACAACTTGATATTCTTAATTTTAAATGTTATTACTGATTTTTGTTTTTTGTTATTTGATACTCTTCGCTTGCCACAACCAAATCTCATAAAGTAACACTTTTCACACAATTGTTTTTAAAGCCTTTAATTACGTAAAGCTACATCACATCACAAGTGAAATATTCATTACATTGAACCGTAACATAAAACACAAAAAGGAAACATAAACCATTGCGCCAATGCATCGGCAAATGAGTTTCTAACCTGTAATTAATGCAGAATTTAATGCGGCACATTACAGCCAGTGCTGCCTCACTAATTTGTACTGATTACTTGTTAATCCACCGCTCTGAATGTTAACATACACCGGCCAATATAACATTTTGAAAGTGCTAATTAAGTTTACGGTATTGTAATAAAATTAGAAATTATTTGTGGTATTTTTAATTAAGTTTTTAGTTAGGTGTAGTAGAAAATGTTGACACAGCAGGTTTTTGAGGAACATTTAACAGAAGTTTATCTATTCAATACCGTTTAAATTCATATAAAAAAACGCTATTGTATAGATGAACTACCGCTAAATGTGCTCAGGAACCGGGGGTTAGTTGGTTGTAGAGACAATTTTGTGGCTACGGATAAGTTACTGAAGTTTTAGTTGACATATAATACGTAAAGGTTTTTAATTACCGTTATTTTCGTTTAGAGAAAATTATGTCTATTTTTTCTTGAACATTGACTCCTCAAATAAAGTTTTACGGTTGTTGAAACTTCCAAAATGTGTTGTTATTTTTGGAAGCAAATATTTCAGGCTTCTACGTCGCTTTAAATCCCCTTGTCGCGCCTTTTTCTTCTAGATCGCTGAACAATGGCAGCTAACTTTTTCATATTTATATCAAGACCCAAACAAAAAGATCCTGGTATCTTCATTTGAATATATTTTTGTTCGCTGTTGTGACAAATAGCGATACTAAATTATGATTAACAAGATAAATTGAGTGTGAAGGTTCATTATTACCACAATTGTTTTAAGGGGTTCGAAGTTTACATATTTATTCTTGTTTTCGCAAAATGAACTATATGTTTTACACGATTAAGTTCATTATGCAGCTGGGGATGAACCGCTACCCAAAACGCCCGTACCTAATTAGCTGTCTTTATTATCTTATATTACTTATCAAATACACTAACAACCAAATAATAGCAGATTGTCGTATCTGTAAAAATATGATTCCTTATAACATACTGTTATTCTATTAACCTTGCTCATAAAACACAACCGTACAATAATTCAAGGTTTTGACAAGACAAAAATATGATGTCAGGCTCTCCATGGGCCCGGGGAGTCCGTGAGCCAAGCGCAGTGGGTGGCGACATCCGTAAGTTGGGCTCTTATCATAAATCTTCGCAGGCCTGCAATGGATCACTCAACCCCTAGCTCACCCCTCATCATTTATACTTTATTATTGAAGGCTTATATCTGTAACCCTTCAAAGCATTCCAATAAATATGATCACTTTGCAAAGAAACTGACTTGTACTCAAGAACAAATACCGGATCCAATCATGCAGATAAACAACTGAAAAAACGCCATTATATCATTGAATAAAAAACTTGACAACAAAAACCAACGCCAACAAAAGCTGCCTACTTTTGTGAGGTATTCAATCACGGAATATTTTATAAAATTGAATTGTCATCAACTAACGAATATTGTCGCGTGACAACTAATCACAAAATATAATTAAATTGTATTCCAACATGGACGACCAACAGGAAACCAAAGTTTCGGAGCGGACCACGCGTTGAATTTATGAATTAATTAAACGTCAATAACTAAAAGCTGTCAATATTCAAATTCATGCTCTACATAACCGTGTATTGGTGGAAAATTTTATATTAGTTTTGTTTCACCGCATAGCACGGATAAAAGTAAAAATCATCCTGTATACATAAAACTTTTATCAACTCTAAATTAACATTATTGTTATTCAAATTCAGCCGTAGTTAACCAAACGTAAATGTGCGGCAGCCCTCCTAGTCAAATAGTGATGTTCAACTTTAGCTGTCATCAAAATTCTCTACTCGCTGTAATAGAATGGTAATGGATGCTGAGAAATTATTACTATTTATGGTTTTAACAACTCATAAATGTAGTCAACAGAAAGAACAATCAATCACGTATATTTATGCTTATGTAACATTGATATTGATGATAACAGTAGACATGGTATAGAAACAAAGTCATATCAAATTTATAAAGCACGTTACAGTATCTCCAAAGCGCCCTTTAACTGTCGGTTGCATACAATAGACTACGATATGAACCAGAAACCTAATATTTCGTTGAAGGTTCTCAGGGAATACGTTGATATCACAATAACGTGTAACATGTACCTAGAAACACATTGTTTCATGAATAAATTGTGATTGTTTAGACTTTGTAATCAGAAGTTAGATACTCTATTACTACATTGTTTGTTCTTTGTCCATATATTTAGTTTATCCGTGCCTCTCGGGTACTACGCATTATTTGAGACGTAATGTGCTAGATAACTTTAAAATAAAATTAATGTACTTACATAAACTATGAGCACCTCTTAGTATCTCTATAAAAGTAGATTAATATTTTTTAGGAAAAATTTGTTTCAGATTCGTTGAACTCGAATAAAATTGGTTTATACTGCTGAAAAAAGAACGTGTATATTTTTACCCGTAGATCAAAGTTCTCAAAACAAATTACATCAGCAGATTATCATATTACGTGTACCCACTCAAACATCGCCAGATTCAATAAATAAATAAAGAGAAACCTGCTTGGAAACAAATAGCTATTTAACTTTTTTATCGCGGAAATCGTAGGTAATGGTTTCGAGGAAATCAATCAGCGGACTATTGGCTACGGCTCAAAGCGGATGCGGTTCATGCTAAGCGTTTAACTCATTATTTGGCTGCGGTACAAGTAGATAGATGTGCCAAAAATACTCCCGATGTATGGAGTTTCCCTGTATAGCTGTTCTTTGGGATTAATGGCTGCTTATAATCCATACTAATATTATAAATGTCATTGCTTGTTTGTTATTTTTTGTAAGATAAATTGGATAAACTGAGAATACTTAACACAGTGATTTGTTTTATTCCCGGGTATAAACGCGGATGTAGCAGCATGCATAGTTACAAAACGTAAGTAACAGATATTATAAAGTTTCGCTCACACTTAGGCAAAACTTATTACATAATTTATTTCACATAATAATACTGCCTCCGTGGCGCAGTGGTTTAGGTCACCACGCCGATACCACTGCATCGGGAGGTCGTGGGTTCGATTCCCACACGGAGCAATTATTTGTGCGATCCACAAATAATTGTTTCGGGTCTGGTTGTGCTTTGTGTCCGTTGTTTGTATGTTTGTAAAAGTCCCCGCGACACAAGAGCAATTCTTAGTGCGGGAGTTGTCTTTTAAAAAAAAAAAAACAAAAAAAAAAAAAAAAAAGAAAAAACATGAATGCTTATTCAAATGTAACGTTTTCCCTAAACGTTTGTAAATACATACACTCTGTATGCGGTTTTATTAAGTGCGTATCAATAAGACTTGATAAAAAGATGACAGGTCGATGATTGATAACGGCTTTGAAAATGCGTGCTCCCATTCATTGCACTCGGTATAAATGGACCATTCATACACAACGCTAAACCCTGTAGATGTACCATGCAAGAGAAGTAAATATTAATTTCGAGGATTTGAGACTGTATTTACATAAAACTTTGAATTGAAGAACTAAAACAAATCTTGTCTTAGAATGTTCTGAAACGACAGCAAAAGAGCGTAATTTCCTCTAGATAGATTTTACTCAAACAATATGAACATACGTCACCTTTCCCGCACGTATCAGCACAGAATTTCTACAACTCGTAGCAAATAGACCTAAGTATATCCGCAAAAACATTAACTTCAAAAATATATGAAAATTAGTCTTTTCTGCGATATTATTCTACCACATAGATTTAACCGCCCAGCATAATAATATTTGTAAATATCAACGTAGCATTTTTGAAAAAATATTTCTATTACAATAAAAATATACTGGCATTTGCCCACTGAACTGAAATTCTAATACTACGCTGAATTCAAACGTTTTTCAGAGCTACGCATCGCAACGTTTTTTAATGAATGAATAGGTATTTGGATGTCAAAAGCGATAACTATTCAATTTGTAATTCAAACGAGGGCATCTGCCATTGCTGTATTCGTAAATGTTTTGTACAAAACCAAATTGAGATATTAGTAATACAAAATTTGATTAATTGTTTTCGTATTTCCTATTATTTATATTAATTGACCATTATTTATTGGTTTAATTACTAAAATTTATTGCATTTGATAATATTTACGCCCTAATTACCTGAATATTAATTGTTGATTTTGATAGATTAAACCGCGTTTGGTATTTGTTAATTTATTTTAAAATTAATAGCAAGTTATAAATGATTTTTTTATACTTAAAAGAAGGTTAGATTTACTGCAAAAGTTGTACAAATTACTGATATTTGTTTTTAATATTACTATTTGATTAATATTCTTATTGAAATTATTCTTCAATATCGGGAATGTTTTAAATAATAGACAAAGTTATAAACCGTCTCCAGATAAATTAAAATGTTCAATTCCAATTCAAAATATTATTTATTTCGTGGACTTCGTACAAAGTATTTGAAATAGTCATATGTATATTGTATTTTTTGTTTGTTTCGGGAAAGTTGGTTGCTCATGAGAAGAAACAGCAGGAAGCCCACGGCTTGATCTTTAAAAATGACAATATATTTGAAGATTTTATGTTTAAGATAAATATGTGTCCGAACTTCAAACCGTTCACCGCTTTATTAGCTGCAAAACAACTACTTCAACAACCAACCCCGTAGTTTAACTTTTATTTTTTATATAAATAAATAAATTTCCCTTAATATATCAAAGTAATGATATTATACCAACACTATGTGGGCTGGTGGTAAACGAATATCGTGTAGTAATTGTATAAGTCTATCACGTCCTGACCTTAGCCTACATTTTACACCCACGATCTGCTTATACTAATATTTGCTTATAAATGTATTTTTACCTTAAGTTTGCGTCATTTATTGGAACTGTACGTCTCGTAATTAAGCGATTTGAGGCGACAGCATCAGATTAAATAAAACCGAAAGCAACTAAATCCAAATACAAATAATTTCGTCTTAAAAGGTGGATAATGTTGTCCTGTGAATAAAACGTATTATTTTACATAGTCTAAATAAATCCCTGCTCCAATATTCAGAACATATTACATTATCTAAGTAAGACCTAGATACTCTAGTATGGTAGTAGTAAGTAGAGTAAAGCACGCTCGCCATCCATCAGGCTCTCAAGTCTATGACAAGAAGGCTTACTTCCCTCATGAATATTTATCACCCTGTTTATTCCCCAAACCAAGTGCCTTAAAAAATACATATTATGTTTTCACTCAATTCACTCGGAAACTCAAACCTGTACTTAGAATTTCTTTGATGATGTAAAATTGCGTGCACGCATTTAAAAGCAATTTTTACGCAAATGATCAAAGGCTAAAGGTAAAATTTACAATATTTATGATGTAAGCACTCGCCCGCGATCGTTTACCTGAAATATTTAAGCAAAATGTCTGGTGCGTGAATATTTTAAGCTTATTTCGATTATGACTATAATAATACATTTATACACATTTCATCATGTTTGGAAAACGTGACATTAAGGTGCAGCGCAGACGGCACACTTTTTGTGTGCGATCGAGTCTGCAGAATATCATGATAGACATTTAAAAAGAAAAATGTGGGATGAAGTGTGCTGAATTGTTTATTCCGCTCCTGTTTGGACATGTATGAGTCTAAAGAAAAACCAAAATACGGTAAGTTTAAGTTTTTAATAGACTTTACCACATTAGTACGCAGACTCGATCGCACAAAAAGTGTGCCGTCTGCGCTGCACCTTATAGTCCTTTTAACGTTTATTAAGAATGTCATAAAAAGAAGAAGAAACTGTCATGAAATAATAATTGCTACAAAAGTCTGCGAGCAAGTTTGGTAACACAGTTCACTTCTTAAAAGCCTTCAATATTGTAGCCAAAAAATTCTTCGACAAAAGACGGAGGCTTTGTTACGGGACCTGTCTTTGTTTTGGCCAACTTCTTTGATCAATCATGACAAATTGTATTTTGTTATAAGAGCACCCCGTCACGAAGTTTGACAGTTCTTGGCACAAACTTTCCTTTCGAGCAAACAAACCAGTAAGTACGAATTAGCTCATGATGTTAAATCGATCATCTTTATAAAAATAAATGTGTTTGTTTAAGTATTTATATAGCTGTTGAGTATAACCTAACTTCTACAGATCAGATATATTTTAGTCGTAGACGAAGAAAATCTTGTTAAACGATGATATATTTTATTATTCTTGATAAAAATATTACTTCTATTTCAGAGCCACAAAAGCTATGAAATATTATTTATCTGACTTCTACATTAAGTACTTTCAGAATTACGTGTTATTACATTTGCCTGCAAAATACGTTATCAAAAATCTATTTTTTCATGAAATTACCTGTAATAAAATAAAATTATGCCGACTCATAAATTAGGCAAACCTTTCTGGAACAACATCGAGTCTATTTAATTCTGAGGCGCTTAACATAGGCACAATAAAGCGGTATAATTTTGACGAACAACTTTACCAAACAAACTGTTACGATAAAAGATAAAAAAAAGGGCGATAAAAAACTGAAAGGCCAGTGCTGCGAGCATCCCATCGCTGTCAAAAGTTCTTCAATATATCGTGTCAGTAATATCATAATATCTGTTCTGTCCTCCTTCAAGTTTCACAATATTTTACGCCAGCTTCCATAAACGACGAATGCCTCGGAGGCCGCGCACAAAAATATGGAGAGCAATAAAAATGTCAAGTCAGGTCATCAGAATGGAAAGCCGAAGGCGTTTTGTCGCCAGATGTGGCACTGAATCAATGAAAAAGTGTTTTCTTTCGTGGCTCACATCGACGATATATCAAGATGCGCCGGCCGTGCGCGAGGTGAGGGAAACTACGCAACTGTAATAATGGCCGCTGTTATGTTTGCTGACGGGACAAATTCTGAACCGAGCACCTGCTTGCGCTGACACGCGAAATATGTGTATTCACGATAAATATATATCGCGGATTTATTCGCGTACTGTTTAATAAAAATGTCACCCTTTTGACATGTACACGGGACCAGTAAATATTCGATGCTCCAATAAGACCAGTTGTTTTAACATATCTATCTGTTGAACCAATTTCCTGTAAACGTTTCCAGTTAAAGCTGAATGCGAATCAACGTCATAGCGTACAATTAGGAACAAAGGAAACAATCACAGCTCTAACAATATGCTGGCAAGTCTTAATTCGAATTTACGGAAACGGGTCGCTTCCTATCGCCCGTGTTTATCCGTACACAGTACTTTAAAGAAGCAAGCCGATGGAGAGAACAATGAGTTCGGAACAGTTTTCATGTCGGAAGTGGCATTACACTGAACATTAGCCTCGGCGATAAGGCGCCGACACAAATTGGTGCGAGCACGCGAACATCGCGATCGCATTAGAAGAAAACACCGACAAAATCAGGGAACACAATGATTGCGACACCCAGTACGAGTCACCATTGCTTCATAAATACCACTTACGCAAACAACTTTTATGGTATCAACGGATAAATCGGCCAATACCTTTGTAAATAAATTATTATTTAAACAAATATGTCTTGATTTTATACAGGCCTAGCTTGCATAAAAACTGAACATAACACATGCATTTAGAATTTTTATGCATTTTTCACAGTTTTTATATTGACTACGATGCATTATCGTCCTCAAGCACTCAAGTATTAGAATCGAAACGTATTCACAAAAAGTAATAGATTCGTCTTAAGCACATTTGGTATTCATTGTACAGGAAGCTGTTATTCAACGCCCTCTCGCGGCGACCGGCAATAAATTAACAACGGGCTGGATAAATCCATTGAGCACTTCGATCTACGATCGTAACTGCACCGAAGCTGCATTTGAATAATGCACGGGGTAATGTATTACCACATAATTTACTGTCTTTGTACAATTTTGCTTCGGATTTTATCACAAGTTGACTTTAATTTATAGATGCTATGTTTTTCCTCAGTAACAAGTTTCCGATTTCTTTAGAAAGTGTTTTGCACCTTTTTTTATTTTCCGCACAAGCGCTTCAGTAACACTTCTACGAATACGACTAACGGAAAAAGATATATACCTACTCAATTTCAAAATACATATTTGACAAACGTATGTGATTTTTACATATATTTGAACAATATCTGTCTGTAATAAATTCCCAAGAAATCTCCATCAAGGCGAAAAGCCGAGAAAATTTTCGTACAGTACAAGCGACGCAAAGACTTCATAAAGGAGGTTTATAGGGCACTAATTCATCTCCAATAAGGCGAAATCTATAGTACCTTCGGCGACAAAGCCGTTAACATTTATGTAAGTTCCCAAGAGTAATACGAGTCCAAAGCGCTCGAGGCTGATTCCCATCCCGCTATCTGCAAGCAATCAAACAAACGGTACGATAATGACGTTAGAACTTACCGACATTCCCTTACATCTGCTGACATCAATATTATGTCACTACGTCGATAAACGAGCCGCAGATAAAGCTCTGTTCGAGGAAATAATCAGAGTAATAACAATATTTATGACCCGACGTACGACCTATATTATCAGACTACCGTGAAAAATGGTGCGATTTTATTATTAGACTATGATAAGATTTCACAATAAATAACTGTGTTACAGCTGTTTTAGTGTGCAGTAATTTGGCTGATAGTACAAACGATTAAGACTAGACAAGTTCTTTTCAACTGTATTTAACGCCTACAAAAAATGTGTGAACATTAGCCAGATAAAAGTTATTCGGAACACTATCTCAAGGCACATTGAAATATTCGTTCAACTCGTTTGCAACAAACTTTTTAAGTTTCTGTAAAGTTGTTGAACTCATTCTAGCCCAACATGTAAATTATGAACATAAAGGAACTATCGTGTACTGCTTTTATACAAAGGTACTAAATATCCTTCGAAACTTAAGCTCTTTGTATTACTTCCTACAAATCTTTCAAAGTCAATAACGAATCCAGACGGAATACTTCAATTCAAATAAAATTTCCATAGTTATAATTCAGAACTAAGGGTACAACTTTTATATTATCTTAATCGGAAACATAAGTACTGTTGTCGCAACTTATTAAAAATTCCGCGCACGCGTATACAATTTTACCGAGCATAAGTATTTGTTAGGCAGTTTTATCTATCGGCCTCGAAACAAAAGCACTTAGTACTTTCAGATTACTTTATTCCTTTTTGTTCTTCTTATATTATTCGCGTCGTTGAGTTATTACCGGTCGTTTTGACTCGAGTACTTCAGTCGCGGTATTTTGTCTGGATTGTGAGTTTGACTCCTTATTGATCGATCCAATGTATGGTTAAGATATTGTTCTGAATCTAGACAAATCATTGAGACAGAATCGTTTAGACATCACTATACTTTGAAGTTCATTGGGAGCTTATAGCTTATTGGGTTAAGGCTCATTGGCAAAGTAAACCTTTAGTTTGTACACTCAAACTACAGAAGAATATAAAGGAGAATGCTCAAAAAAAACCCAGGCTGTACACAAATGTTATGTAACTCAAAAAATTAGTTATACTGTGTAATTGAATTCCCAATGTTTACCTCTATCAAATTCGATGGCTGAACATACTATTTTGCTATAACTTTTCAGTAGGGGTTTTCAATATATTTTTATATTTTTTAAATAAGTTACCTAAGTATATAAATGTTTAATCTTTTTTGAGTCACACATTTTTAATATAGGTATGTAACTGAGTTACAAATTAAAAATATAAAAAAATATATTTTTGAAAAATGAGTCATCATCACCAGGTCATATATGTCCCCACCGAGGGGCACGAGCCTCCCCTCTTAACAAAGAGGGGGATCAGGCCTTAGTGCACCACACTGGTCTAATGCGGGTTGGCAGACAATTGGAGGGCTATTATAAGGTAGAAAAGTGTTGTCATGGTGGTAGATTGCTAGCCTATAGCCTATGAAGCACCAAAACCTTCCATCCCTCTACTGACTTTTGCAGTATGCACGGGAAGAAATGCAGCTGGCACCTTCTATGTACTATGTAGTGATAGAATATAATTATTTTATTGTTAATTATTTTTTAAAAATCACAGTATTAGATATTTACTTATCTATACTAATATTATAAAGCTGAAGAGTTTGTTTGTTTGTTTGTTTGTTTGTTTGAACGCGCTAATCTCAGAAACTACTGTTCCGATTTGAAAAATTCTTTCAGTGTTAGATAGTCCATTTATCGAGGAAGGTTATAGGCCATAAGTACATATATCATCACGCTACTACCAATAGGAGCAGAGTACCAGTGAAAAATGTTACAAAAACGGGGAAAACTTTGACCCATTCTCTCATATGTGACGTAAGCGAAGTTGCGTGGGTCAGCTAGTACAATTATATTATTCAAAAAATAATTGTGATGAATGTTTGAAAAATATGATAAAAATATAATATATTTAAATTCACCTTTTAAATAGTAGATAATAGCAAAAAACAGTATTTAGCCATCGAATTTGATAGAGGCGAATATCTGGAATTGAATCACTCAGTATCACTAAAATTCTGAGCTACACACCGTTTGTGTACGGCCTGGGTTTTTTTCCCATACATTTTGAGCATTCTCCTTTCATAACATTCTTCGTTACGCTCATATAGATTAAACAGTCACAGCCATCAACGTTAACCTCATTCATTACCTATCAATTACACCTGACATAATAATAACACAGCTTAGAAAATCCGTGCATTCCCTAAGAAACGAACACTGCAATTTACGATAACGAGCAGCCACGACCCCTGTGTGCAATAACGCGTGAATTACACACACATTGACAAAAAACTCATTAACAGAATACAAGGCACAAAACGGCGTAGATCATATTGTGAACGTACGTGACGTGGTGAAATGTGAGCGGGACAATCAAACGTCATTAGGGCAATAGGTCGGCCGTTGTGATGTCACGCGCGGAATGACGACCAATGGATAAATATTTTCGTTATTGAACCGCCCCTCGTGTGTCAATATGGCCGTATTACCTCCACAAACGTTATTGATAACGGCCTTTAATTCTAATATACTGAATGCCCCGACAATACTGTATTCCTGTCATTTTGTAGGGATGTTTCGGGTCGGAATAGTAATTGCCCGACAATTTTCATCCGGAGAATGTGAGGTAATTTTACTAATATGTTCATTTAGTAAATGAGTAATATTTTCTCAAAAGCACAAGGTTCAGAATCTTTTCGAAGAGATTTAACTTGAGAAATATCTATGAGATTGAAATTGTTCTTAAATACTGAAAATCTTAACATAGAACGACTTTTGATCTAAAATGTCTGAGATAATAATTATCAAGCCGTAATATTTACAAAGTGATTAAATAAATTGCGCAAACATTAATAGTTGTACGCATCGTAAACTAACGGAGTTTTCGATAAACGTGACTACCTGGAATCGCTCTTAGATTATTACAAAAGCCTTATCGATATTTGCTTTCTCTGAAAGTTCGATACCCTCATCGAGACAAACCTATATTACTCTGATATTAATACAAATCACTCGCAGACTGTTTGTATTTCTCTTCTTGTGTCCATGTGTGCGTGACGCCAGTGTCTGTGTGCGTATTGACTTATTATATGAAGGTAATGAAGCAGCCTTTACGTCTGTTACAATGTCAAAGATGATATCAAATGTAGTGCTTTCTTATTAGGAAAGTTTTCTTACACAGTATCAAAGATCGTACTAAATTACTAATGTTATTTTAGTTGGTCAGAGTGTATTCCTCTGGCGATTTCGCCCACACGATAGCTTTGTTTGATTGTCAATTTGAGAGAATTTGAGAATTGTTTAAAAGAAATCAATTGATCAGGTATCGTTAAACATTATTTTGTAACTTCCTACGGCCTCTTAATTTTTTTTTGTTGTAAGACTTTAAAATGTATCATTACAAATTAAGGTCTTACAATAAAGGCTTACGTTCATATTTTTAATATACATGTTAAGTCCCCAGCTTTTTTTCCTTTTAAATGTTGTTCATGATGCGATAAGTCATCGTATGCGATATATCGAATATTAAATTCAATAGCAGACTTGAAATTAAACTATCGCAAATTTCAATAGTTAAAGTCTTTGTACATTATATTGGTGTTCTACACAGCTATAGGAAACTTGACTAAAATATAGATAGAGGAATTACTAATTCAAATCAGAGCAATACAATGGATGAATAGTCTTGTTAGTATAACGTATTGATTATATTGTCTGATATTGTCTTCGTGTTTACTCAGAATATCGACTTATCGTACATGTTAGCTACGACAAAGCACGCACGTAATGAAGACTTTGTGAATAATAGCTCGGCTTTAATAGCTTCTATTATATCACAAGTTAGAATTTAGACGTCATGAAATAGGAAATGTGACGCCATGTTTGAGTAATTTTCATTTGATCTAGGTGTTACAGCATAGAACCGATAAGTTTTCTATGCCGATTTTTGAGTCTTCAAAATTTTAAAAATCTAGTGATTGTACTGCGAACTTTGAAGCTAAAGGAGATATCAAGTGGACTGTTGGTGTACAGTATTTTCTGTTTGTTTTAACTACCATTTTTCAAAGTAAAAAACTAATAGCAAACGTTTATTTCCATTCCTACAGATAATTTATGAGCTTAGAGGTTTCGATCAGTAAATAAAAACTAAATCAAATAACCAATGTTGTCACCGAACTGAAAACAACATTGATTCGGCTATTAAAATCAGACAACAGTCGACTGAATAAAAAGATTCTTATCGTGAAATATTACGCAAAACTCGAATACATTTACAAGGACGCTAGTGCTACACAAACATACAGTTCAAAAGGAATTAACGTCTAAAATATAAACATTACTAACACATACTCGGTCCTTTACAACAACAGTGACCAGTGGGTCGCCGTGCCGCTCTATATTTCATCTTTTCAACGGTTTATCGCACTCCACGCACGAGAAAGCCCGGACAATCGAGTAAACTCTTGCAAATACACAAATAAAAGTGTTTAGGGTATGAGGGTGATAGTTGACGAGATATGGATGTTGCTTTGTTAAAAATGCAGTTAATGTACCAAAAGTAAAATATTGTGCGCTCTCTCGTATTTCATTGCGGTGTAACTTTTTTGAAATTGTTTCGTGTTTGCATAAAGAATGCTTTGTGAGTATGTTTACTCAAATTAATTTTAATTAGGATGAGAACTTATTTAACTTTTTATTTATTAAGTACTTTAATTTACTTACTATTTACATTCCTCAGTAATGTAAATAAAACGTCATTCAATTCGTCAAAATATTCACGAATTCAGATATATAAAAGAAAAACATACCGTTTTTAGACAAGGATAAAAATAGCTCGATCGTATATGAATCAAAGAAGCTCGTTTTTATAATATCGAAAATACGGGAACGTTGATAATACTGGAATGCTTTACTCACATCAAACATCACAGAGGTCACACACAGATATGTATTAAAACTTCAAAGTGACAACGTAAACCGTCATTCTAACCTTTTTCCTTCACGACACGTGACTTCAAAGGGAAAGGGAAAATTCCGTCCGGAAACATATGACAAAAGGGAACATTTTGTTACAACTTAATTCATGTATTAAGAGTAGAAGACGCGACGCGACGTGTTAACATACACCCGTTACTTTGCATGAGCACGGTCTGAACGCACGTTTCCTCGGTTTTCTACATAGTTACCCGTGTAGGCACTCAATGATATACATGAATGGAGTGTCCGGCGGTAGGTCTTTTCATCGTTTATCGTGTAGCACGGCTGAGGGAGCGAGCACAATCGGCCGGCTTGAATACCGCGCCAGGTAAATGTCGAGCTTTTGTAAATACGTGCCTCGGTTCTGAGCTAAATTCTTTATCTTAACAACTATCTATCTGGCTCGCTTACCTTTACTTCGTATCTTACGATATCCTAAATAGCACCTAAAATTAAATTGAAACACATTCAGAATTCTCTTGGTACAAAGATAATCGTAAAAGATAAAGGGTCAGGTGTATCGCGAGGTCCGTAAACGGTCTAATGTAATGTTGGCCGTGGGAGTTGTGATGGCCACGGTATACAATTTCTGTAAATAACTGCGTGCTCGTGTAAAGCGAGATAATGCTCAAAGTCGGATAAAAGAAGAAATGTCTTGAAGAACATCAATCATAAGAGTCAGATCAAGGTCAAAGAATGTAGCCGAAAAATAATAGATAAAGGCACTCTGTTATATGATTCAGATAGCTGAATAAATTTCGCGTAACAACAATAGTTTGTAATTAATTCAAAATGAGAGTAAAGTTGTTCCTAAAATGTTGGAGAATACAATGTAAAATTACTGAAATACAACAAACTAATTTGAAAACAAATCTCATTTTACATAACATGGGCTTAGTGACTCAAAGCTCTATGTATGGCGAATTATAGACTAGTTTGAAACTTTAATACACGCTTTCAAAACTAAGCATATTAAAGTAGGTCGATAGTGGATTTGATAATCGAATAGTTTGGAAGTTATTGAACATATTATTATAATCTTCATAAAAAATCACATTATTTACTTCTTTCAAGAACGGACACGTGTGAAACCACGTGGTCGCGCGTGTCGTCTGCCAGTTACAATTGTTTTTAAACATTTTCAGTATACCAATGTTCGATAATTGATACCTCTATTTTTCATTCGCGTCCAAACACAAGCAATAACGCCACCAAATTTACCATCCCATCCAATTTCCCGAATAAAAATTCATGCGGTGGTACGTAAGTGACCAACAGCGGGTAACAGCACTTGAGTACATTTTTAGCAGGTGCCTTGGTTCGACGTCGCATCGATATGCTAATGCCTTCGAGCGGCGTGACGTAACATGATATTTCTACCTGCGACGAGCAATTTGCAAGCGAAATGCCGCGCGCTTACACTCTGCAGTTTTATCGCAGTCCCTTGTGTGTTCCTGTTTGGTTTATAACGCATTATGGACGGGTTTAAAGTGTTATTGGGAGGTATTTTAAGTGCTACGAGTGCTAAGATAACGGTACTCGTTTTGCATATTAATATCTACTTAGCTAGGAACGAGATTTAGGTTTGAACATAAAGCATCTCGGTCTTGTTTTAATGGATAGGGAAACATTGCTATTAAGGATGCGTCCATAGCGAATAAACCGCCTTGTTTTTGAAAGAGACTGTTTGTAGACTAGTCTACACGTAATCATTACGTCTAAAGGCTTGTAAAATGAGGCAATTAATGGTATTACAAGATGTAACATGAAACTTTACCGTATACTTATCTACGCTAATTATTAAACATTTCCAAAAAATAAAGAATATTATAAATAGTTTATAATAAACATAAGCATATTAATTGTTTATTTGCTCAAGAAAACGGTCAGAAAGGGGCTCAGTTTATATATTATTCTGTAAAAAAGAAAACGTTAGCACACATTGCCGCTACATTTACACAACGAGCCGGGGAGTAGTAAATCATTTTAATAATTGATCCCGGTTGAAATATTCATGAAGTTCCAACTGAAGGTGTACCGAGGAAAACGGATGAAAAATGTTTCGGCCCCGGCTAATATTTCACAACTGACCGTTTTTCTAGTGACGCCGCCTAAACAATGTTTTATCATATTTTCAGAAATAAGATGTTCGTTTTGTTTATAGCCGGATTGTGTATAGCTTACTTGTGTAGGTACTACATTTTTCGAAAGACTTATAAAAGTCCTTATATTTTTTGCTGATCAAAATCAACAGAACATAATCATCAGAAATTAACACAATTATATGAATGATTTTGTGACATAAATGGCGTAATATTTTGTGTTTACATACTAGTATATCAACTACGACTCAAAACCATAATATCAGTTATATTCAAAATTTTATAATTACAAGTTTATTTATTTTCAATAATTTCGTCGGTCTAATTGATTCAGCCCCATCCATAATGAGAGTATATTTCTAGGACTTGTACTAAGTCGGGGTCTAGTCGAATTAATTATACCTACAAAATACCTTTGTGAGTACAACCCATAGTTCGTTTACATAGAATTCAAGCTTGCAAGCTCATACAGTTTATACAGTAGGCATCTATTGAGGACTGTCGTTATCGCAGGACTGGTTCCGAATAGTTCGACTGTGACCGATATGCATACCTGCTGTATAATGTGGAGCAACTCTAGGTATATATTGGAAGATAGTAATGTCTCTATTCGTGTGCGCTATATAGTACATGAATAAACCTTTACATTGTACTTTAAATCAATTGATGTTTGGAAAATGTTGGCACTAAAATAACCACCATAGATTAGGCGTCCATCCATCTTGATTACATTTGTTCAAAAATTTGTGTTATGGACTCAAAGCCTCTTTCGTTTGGCATGAGACCCTTACCCAGCAGTAGGACTGCAATGGGGTACAAAAATGTTCTATGTTTTGTACATATTAACGAGTACTTATTTGTTTGTAAGACATTGTAAAACTTACTCTTACAACAACCCTTTATAAAATATTCACAACAACAAATACAACAAAACAAAGACCACTCCGACCATCCAAAGGGAAAAGATGACATAGATATCGTTCCGTTTTCAAATTCTCAAGTTGCAATAAAACAGGAAGTGGGTTCAAAAACATCGTCTCAGTTTACGTCTCTAAGGAAATTCGGTAAGGAAATTCTAATGGCGGCTAGGGCCGTACGTGTCAGTGAATAAAATGCTGAAACATTAAGGCAGGTCACTGGGGCATACACCTACTTAGAATCACACGCTGAAGTGGTTCACCGATACTCGCTTGATTGAGCTCTGACCCTCTCGGTGTCACAAAGGGACGTGTCGATGATAACAACTGACATCATATCTCTGAATACATCTATACTAATATAATAAAGCTGAAGAGTTTGTTTGTTTGTTTGTTTGTTTGTTTGTTTGTTTGAACGCGCTAATCTCAGAAACTACTGGTCCGATTTGAAAAATTCTTTCAATGTTAGATAGCCCATTTATCGAGGAAGGCTATAGGCTATATAGCATCACGCTACGGTCATTAGGAGCGGAGTAGCAACGAAAAATGTTACAAAAACGGGGAAAATTTCGATCCATTCTCTTAGGTGACGCAAGCGAAGTTGCGCGGGTCAGCTAGTCACTCATATTAAGGGTAACATAGATTTTAATTTTATTGTCTACCATTTGTTTCTGTTCTCGGTCACTTTTATATAGCAATGGTACAATCGTTTGTCATGAATAAAATAAGCTATTATTATAATTTGTTCAGGATGTCAACTTATTATGTTTCATTGCAGTAATAAAAATAACAATTTCAATAATTTCTGAAAAACAAAACATTGTCATAGACTTTAGTAGTACTTTATAATTAACAAACATAAATACCATGTCACAATAAATCGTACTTTACACCGAAACCAAAATATCTCATTGAAAATATGTTAATTACGTACTGCCCCATTAAATATTCGATATGAGAAATCATATTTAATTTCCGTTGCATCACAAGCAGAAAATAAATTTACGTCTGAAAATGACTTGAATGAATAATTAATTTACGATTTGAATAACAATAGGCAAATTGCTTGGCTACGTGAGAGACAAGTATAGATGACGTTCAATGAATTGAACACCAGTCTTTGAGATATTGAGAAACCTTTAAATAAAATCAGTAAAGATTTTTCATTCTACAAACTATTTCAATATGTGTTAACGTTGACACATCTTTCATACATACATGAATGAATCTAGCCATCACCATTAATATCCATTTGTATGCTGTCACAATACTTTTTGATACTTTTTGATAGTCCAACTTTTAGCTCGTGTAGCTTTTCATCTGTCTATGTCTATCGCATTCTATAGTTTTCTATTAAAATGCATGAGTATTACGCAGTACAGTTATTAAATTAGGGCTCCGGCCTATAAACAACATATTTCTTAGTACTTATCGAAATAGGATCTGAAAGTAACATGAAATATTGTTTAGCAAACACGTTAAAAGCCTAAAAGTGGAACCGAATATTTTTGAACCCTTTGTACGGCGAGGTGGAGTGTATGTTGCGTCGCGTGTGCCGTTATACACACAGATCACATTACAAACACCTGGGTGTTTTGTGTTCCCAGTCTGAAGCCGGAACAAATATCTGTAGGCTATACAAATAGTTGTCCCATTGAATTTGGATTATTTGAATCGCGTACAAATAAAATCTCTGAAATTTTTTGTACCATATCTGCCAAAAGTTTGTTTAAACGAATATGAATTGGCTGTTTGTTCAAACGAAATGCATGGAAAACTGATTTATTTTACAAACAATCAACAACGGTAGAAGAGATATTGTCAACTTTTAGATGTCGGATGTTCCATCATTTTTATTTTGTGATAAAATTTATTATTAGTCAGAATTCTGAGCTTCTTTGACATAAATCTTTAAAGACAGACTTAACCTAATAGCAAATCAGAAGCACTTACTTTTATTGAAAGTAGAGCAACTTTCTAGTCAGATTAAAATGAAAAAGAAAAGCTATCAGTAGCCAGGGGGCTATCTTCGCGTGCAACTAGTCGCAGTCAACGAGTAGAAATGTATTACTGCAGTGTTGTACGATGACCCGACAAGCCGTCACTACTTGTATATTGCAGCCTTTGAGCTGACACGGACGACTTAAGTAGACTTAAAACACCTCGATTTTTCTTTACAAGTTTACTTTGTTAGTATAAATAAGAATCTATTTGTTTTAGACTTACTTTAGACGAATTTGATTCAGAACAAAATAAAACATGTCTGATAAAGTAATTTACATTTTTGTAGTACCTAGAATATTATTTTATTCTTTATTGGATTAGGCATTTGTCTCTCATCTTATCTCATGGTAAGCGACGGTGAAAATGAGGATGTTAAGTACTTAGATCGCTGTTTGTTGATCCTCAATAGCAGTCCAGACTTTGAAAGCAGTGGAGTCAAATAGTATCATGAAGTCGAAAATACAACATTCAATATTCCTTTGCAAATTATTTCAAGCATAAATAACATTCAGTGACAATAGTGTCCCACCTTCATTTATGCATGCATTCGACAAACGTGTCCCATTCCCATACCTCAAAATAACGTTGCAGACTTAGAATGCACACCTGCGATTCCAATCTTGGAGCGTATTTTAGTGTTACCAATTCGGTCGATAACTTTTATCCTCGAAATACACCGCACTCAGTCGGTCGAGGTTTTACCCATTAAGATATCCATCTTAGTCTAAGTAATATATTTCAGACACAAAATTCGGCCAAAACCAGAGCGTAAATCACAAACCACTTAAGTCTCTTTCGCAGAATAATTATAGCCCGTTTGACTTAAAAATAAGACTTGACAGGTAGCGCGATGTTCTACCACTATCAACTATTGACAACCGACTAGCTATCGCTACTTTTTATAAAAATCTGATCAGCGCCTTTAGCGGGCGCCTTAAGAACTATTTCAGTAGCACATTTTAAATGTGAAATCTCGATACTCGATAGTACCGATTGTGAAGAATCGTGCTACAATAAGCATTTCTAGAATCGTCGAGGTCAAGTTATATATTCATAATCTTGTTTTAGCGACAATGCCAAGATATTCGTGACCGCACAAACATAGAACAATAAGCATTGCATCTCCGCCTCTGTGTATGCATTTGACAAACCTGCCCGCCACGTGATCTCAATACGACTTTTACAGATGTTTCTGGGTAGAATTTTACATTTATTGTTATTATTATGCAGTTTTACTTCTCGCTTATAGTTAAATAAGTAGTAAGGTGTCCATGGCCAATTGCGGTCATCGGTCGGTAAACGATCTGAAACCTTGGCGCGGTCATTCCATAGATGGGTACCTGAAGTAGGCGTCTCCGTGTTTCGGAGAGCACGTAAAAATTCGTTTCTGGTCGTTGTCAATTAAGATAAGTCGTTAACTCATGTCAAAGGCCTTCGGTTTGCTTGCATAACTTTGACACTGAATTGACCACTAACCATACATTAGTAATAAGAAGAATAATTAATTCACGTTTTTAAATTTAATTTCCTTGGTGCAGGGATGAAAATGGCTTGCGCTCTTCTACGGGAATAGTTTTCGATGTGATGTCTAAAAATGCGCAAATACTGACATTTAGTTAAACTAATTCATCAAAGTGGTAGCTAAAAAGCTTGTGTCAGTTGTGGGCAAAAACCAGATTTAAAGACAAGTAGAAGATGTTTAAGTAGCTCATATACTTTAGTATGATTTAATATTTATACCTGACACGAAAAGAGTTATTCTACGAAATAAATTATGTACCTTAATTAATATACATACCTAACAATTACGCCAGTTTAATAAGCGGTTAGAAATCCAGTAACCCGATTGAACTAACACAGAAGTATACATAAAATACTTTATTATTGTAACAAGATACGGGACATTAAATATTAAAAGCTCACGCAATATGTTAAGGCACAGGTGTCACCGAAATTCGTGTTGTGTTTGTATTGCTAATGGCAGTCCCGCACTTGGAGGAAATGAGCGGGCCGAACATTAAGCCGCGTTTACCCTGAATATTGTATTACTAGTGATGTGCTTTTTAATCATTATTACATTGTTTTTATTGATATAATGATCACATTATAATTTTCACAATGGGTATCTAATATTGCGTGGGTAATATCACGTATCGTGCGGTTTACCTTGCAATTATTGATGTTTTGTAAAAACTTATTTAAAAAAATATAAGTAATCAAATACAAAAAAGAAATATTTACTGAATACAGTTCTTATTAATGTGTAAATAAAACATTACGTGCAAAATAAAAGTTTGTGAATATAACTCGGATAGGTGCAGTAACGTACCCGCTCACTCGCAAAATTTCAGTCACCGTTGCCATGGCAACCGCACCGAACCGGCGTTAACGTCACATGAGTTTGGTAGTGCGGGCTGCACGTGAAGAAAGAGCATTTCACAAACGCTGAGAATGGTTCTTAATTTAGGAGTAGGTAAGCAAATTTTTTAGTTATAAATGCCCTGTTTTACTAAATTATACCGCCTGAAATTGTTTTTTTTTTACTCGTTACTAGTCGTTACTGTCCAACTGCTAGACAAGGGTCTTCTTCTGGACGAGGGAGGGGTACGGCCTTTAGCACAGTGGCCAAGTGCGGATTCGAGCGGTCACTGCTAATGGGTACACAAAATTAGTACAATACTTAATAATGGTTTTTATAACATTGTTTGTTTACTAAACCCCATTTTTACGTCTGTATTTTAGAACGAAAAAGAAAATAAGCTAATCAAGGTAGAAAGCTACAAAGGCAGTGCTGCAGATTGCTGATCGCAATAAGCAGAGTATGACACAGGTAATCACAAGCAGACTCGTTTTGCACCGCTCCCGTGTACCACTACAAGGTACATTCATACAACTACATGCCCTAGTTTTGAAACAGTTCACAATTTTGTACAATCTTTTAAAATTGCAGACTGACTTTGATCCGTAACTTTGTTGTTTCAGCTTTCAAGGTAGTTTTTAAAAGATAGGAAACTTTGTTAAGTAGTGATGGTTTTCTTGCTGTTTAAGACCTTTTAGTAAAATCGGTACTTTGGAAAGTGCTGTAGACGCTGTTTTGTTGCGTTAGTTTGATAATTCTTTACTCGAACAGGGACTACATTTTATTACATATCACGCAGAACTTCATATCGCAGATATTCTTTGCTAACGTAGTTACCTATGTTAGCATTTTCTGTTAGAAATAAGCAAAAGTATAATAGTTTTTGGTTATTTTTATTCCTGCCAGGAATTCGTCACGCACGGGAACAAAAGATATCGCTAGTTGCTTAGGGCACATGGAAACACTTTTGACTAGTAGAATCGAAAACAAACCTAAAAAAACCAAATAAATTATTTTCAGATATAGGTCAACGACCTCATCGCTGGACAATTAACCGAAAATAATAGCAAGCAGCTTGCAATCAGTGACATGTACTCGTATATGCCTAGTAGTACAATCAAGTAAACTTGTCCGATACAAACGGTGCATAGCGCTCACAATAGATCTAGCGGTTTCGTTGACAAAGTTTACAAAGCTTTGTTCGCCTCCCCACGTAATAAGTATATAGCTTTATATTTGACATGTCACCGCTAATGGAAGAAAGTATATTTAGGCGTACTAACAACATGACCCAGTTTGGGTTTAATAGCGATCCAATCATGGTGTGTCAGAGAATGGTGTAACTAATGAAACTCATATCATAATTGTGAGTTCGTTTTTAATGTAATATAGGCGTTCATGGCACAGTTATAAGAATGCTTTGTACCTATCCCACTAGAAGCTAGAAATATGAATGGTTTAATATAATTGGAAAGTTTTTGGTTAGGATTTTATTTTTTTCAATAACCATTTTTTTAAATTGACGATGTAAGGGATTTTAAAGAAATCTATACTAATATTATAAAGCTGAAGAGTTTGTTTGTTTGTTTGAACGCGCTAATATCAGGAACTACTGGCCCGATTTGAAAAAATATTTCAGTGTTAGATAGCCCATTTATAGAGGAAGGTTATAGGCTATATATCATCACGCTACGACCAATAGGAGCAGAGTACCAGTAAAAAATGTTACAAAAACGGGGAAAATTTCAACCATTCTCTCTTATGTGACGCAAGCGAAGTTGCGCGGGTCAGCTAGTTAATTATAAAGATACACACCTAAAATCTATTTCATAAGTAGACAAATGAATAAGAACCTATAATTTACACTACTCCACGAAATCAATCACTGGAGTCTTTCAAAATCATAGAATCGAATTCAGACCTTTTACCTCTTTAATGAATCGCCGTAAATAAATAAAGAAAATTATAAAGATAATTGTTTGTTCGTGTGTTTATTTTTAACCAAATTAGCTCAAGAAAAATGTGTTAATAGAGTTACTTTTTACTCATTCGTTTAACCCTTGAACAACATGGTTAACCTAGTTGGAGCAATTGCATCACGTACGGTAGGTCACGTAGGCACGTACTCAAGTCATGCTCGTGTCACTACACAAACTGAAGCATGGCAAATACGAAGGTCAATGACACTTGAAGATACGAGAAAATAATACAAGTCTTAAAATGTTACAAATACGATATAAAAAGTATACTTAAACGTCCATAAAATTTCATATTACGGTCATTTTATTACACATCATACCACTATAAATTGCATAATAACCCCTCAAGCACGCGTGCAGTCGAAATCCCAACTCAAATACGCACTAAAGAAATTCTTATTCCATTTGAAACGTCTTACAATATACACATAAACTTAAACACCCCCTAAATTTCTATCGGCGAAAAAGTCCCGAAACTCTATAAAGTTGAATTATGACTGCTCGGAGGATTTACGTCGAAGAGATTGACTTTATTCGTTAGCCCATTTCCAGTAAGAGCCGCTATTAAAGAGGTATTCTACACAAAATGGTGTTATCAGAGCGGAGAGATAAAGCGTCCAAATAGGCCCGTCCACTTATCGCACACCACCCTACTGAAGCTAAATTAATCCTGCCATTATGTCATAAAAATACTGCAATTAATGTATTTTATGGTAGCAGGGATTATTAAAAAATATAGATTGTATACGTAGTGTTAATGGGTGTATGAGGAAAACACCCTAGAAACCTTACACGATATATGGTAATGACAAAAAGATCATGCAATGTAGGCACAGTTTATATTTATTGCACATAATAATATATTTCAATATTACTACATGTAATTTAACCTTATGTTGTATGAACATGGAAAACAGCAGTTGATAAAAATGTGTAGTAATTATGTGGCAATCCATATAAAATGCAATCAAGACATATTTTATGACGGAATATCTGATGTTTCAAATGTTAAATAGATATTGCTCGTCCGTTCTGAATATGCAAAACCTCGTGAAAGTTTTACAACTTCCATAAATAGAAACGCTAAGAGGGTTACTGAGTTAGCGACAAGCACGCACACGGTCTAATTGTTTTAAAGTTATTAAGTCAACCTGTGCCTATATTTAACCCCTCTGAAATTACCTAGAACTTGTGTAGGGTACTGTGTAAGTACCTGTTTGAGTGAATAAACTTGTATAGTTTACGCTCACGTACAACAACCCGATAATTTATATGTACGACCGACATAAAGTTTGCAATTTCAAGCAGCCATTTCACTATTTAAACCTTTCAAATGCGTTCTATTACCCCTCACAAACGTATCGCAGATAGTCAGGAAGCGGCACTAAATTACACAAATCCCGATTCCGTATACGGCGCAAGTGAACCAACGAAGTGACACAAAATTGAACACGCACTATATCAGGGTAGAGTGTACTATTTTTATATGTAAATTGTATAAAAAGGGATTCGTCGAACGTAAAACCGGGAGTAGGAAGCGATAGCCGGCGCGTGTTTCTGGAGAGCAATCATAGTGCCCTCACACACTAAATCATGCAATAAATTATCGAGCATGAAATATTCAAAACGCCTCAACATACGCCAGGGTGTGAAGAACAATGGGAAATTTTGCCTTAACATATTCCATAGGGATGGAATAAAACCTGTAACTATAGAGCCTCGTTCCGTTTAATGCAAATTTATGTTTTAAGCCCCATGGAACTACGCTGATACCCTGCTTTAAATGCATATTATTGCCGAAGTTACGTTATTACTCTGTTCAAGGTTCTTTGTTTCATCCTTGTATCAAATAAGTTAGAATTAACTTATCATTATTTATTATAGTAAACTTGCTGTTATAGAGTAATTTGAGAAATATAACTGACTAAAACAATTACTTGAGCAATCTCTTAAATGTGTCGAGAGAGCTCAGCTCATCCGTGAGTCGACCGCGCGTAGCATTGTCCGCATAAATTGATCTTCACGTAGCACTTTGCTACGAGTATATTACGACACTGTCTTTTGCATCACATCTGTAATTTTCTATTCTACTTAGTTTCTATGAGAAATACAAATAGGTTTAATACAGCTACATTGACAGGTGATCACTGTTAACATTTTTTAACTAATAACCATATAAACCATTAAAGTTCAAAATCGCCTGAGTTTCAGACAATACGCGAAGTCTATAGATTGCGATATTCGTACCTAAATGGTGTAAAATGCAGTTTGCGGATCAGATACCGCCGTAAGTGTAGTTCCCAACGCCATTTCCATGCATTTTCGAGGCCGGTGCTCGAGGCGCGTTAATTCTCAGTTATTCGATCATCGCCCCACTGAACCCACTGAACGTTAATTAACTATTACGTTTTGCACATTTCCAATTTTAACGTCACACTGCGCCGGTAAAAATGCCGTTTATACGATGACTTATTGGCGTTCAATCATTCCCGATAGGCGGAATATTTTATTGTGATTAAAACGTTTTAATATGCGTGTAATGGTTTTTGTGTAGTTTTATTTTTTAAATTTTATGTACAGGATTTTTGTGTTCATTTTAAATGTAAATACGCAAGAAAAACGTGCAGTAATATTTCTAAAATAAACCGCATGCGCAAATAAACCCCGTTTTTATTTATTTTTCGTGAAATTCAAAATCCGTATGTACCCTAGTGAGTAGGTACAGAGTCTTTGATAAAACTTAGGCTAACTGGTCCTTCAAAGCACCGAAAAATTTCGATGACCAATCACTGAGGTAGAGCCAAAATCTAGGATTTTTAGTACCTGGAAACCACTGGGGCATTTTATTTTAATTCTCTTGTGAATGGACGAACGCAGAAAAAATCTTGATCGCCGTTTGAGGAAGCCGTAAAAAACTTTTCAAATCTCTACAAAAAAAAGGTACTATTTTTATTCAATAATTGATAAGGATACCATTAAATAAAAAATAACACTCATTAGAATATTTTAACAGTATTAAACACGAGTGAATACGGCTGTAAACAATAATAGCGTTTAAACAAATCCGAAAAATACACGCTAACTCTTAAATATTCGACAAAGGAGCAGGATTGGAAAATTTCACATTGTTCAAACGATAAATGCTGCATCAAGATACACTAAAGCGTTCATACACTCAATAGATGTACACATAAAGTCAAAAACTCAATATCTGCAGAAGTTATTTCTCGTGCAAGAGAAGTTAAACAATGTTCGCAGCTACAAAACTATCTCATACGAGTTTCTAATAACTCGTCCGACGTGAAATCGTCTTTAACATTTATCCTGTACTAATATTTTAAGTTTTCAATAGTACTGAGAGAAGCTCTCTCTATTTTGTATCTGTTGAAATGAATTTGAAATACTGCATTGCGATATTAATGTATCTGCACTCAAATTTGTTACGATTGGTTCGTATTTGAGTTTTAACGCTCTTCGGTTGTGTTTGCTTTCTTTAAACGTATTATTATGCGCTTTGGTATATCCAATTAAAACAGCTGAATCATCAAGTCAAAGCCAGACGCACTACGCACATATTAATTACCTAGAATTTATTTCTAGTAAACAAAACTAGAGCTACAGCAAATGGCAGTTCATGCACGAATTTCCAACGAAATGTAAAACAGATTCTGTAATAATTCGAACACTAATAGCGAGTGGAGGGTCGATCACCAATGCCTCAGTATACAGAATAAATTGAATTCTAATTTTCAATTTCAATAACAATGGCTCACGAAGATTCAAGCGTTAACATAAGCGTGACTCTCAACGAGATTTCTTAAATGTATTGTGTACGAGCGTGGGTTCGGATATGTTCGGAGAGCTTCGGCATTTGACGAATCATTAAAATAAATAGGCATTTTTCGTAGCTTGTCATGTACGAATAATTACGCATTACGAGAATAAGTGAGGCAAGCAATGAAATGACAACTTTACGAAGTCTATTAATACGAAGTATAAAAACTGTAGAAGTAATAGCGACCCCATCTCGCGTTATAAAAGAAAGCACGTTTGGCACGCCATATATTATTCTAGCGTTTTCCCTAGGGTGTTTGGTCCGGCCTCCCGTCTGGCCTGATACAAGTATTTACGTGAAGCGGCTGCCTTTGGGCCTGGCATCCCAAATTATGGAGATATAGCCGGAGCTTTAGAGGCTTGCTCAAATGTTTCGAACGTTAAAATGAAATTTATGTTTGAGTAAACAAACATTTTACTAAGAAGTGCTCTCAAAAGCCTGGAAGCACTAAAGGAGTATATTTTATTGAATCGAAGTTTTAAAACCCTAAGGCATAATGCTATTTAAGTGGAACCGTTTCAATAAAAAACATTATATATATTATTTTAGTTTAAAATTATTCAATATATATATAATATAGTTAATCGTATATTTACTTTATTAAACATGTTTTCTATAATATGATTATACCGACATTTCTTATGATAATAAGTTTTCCTGTATCCGTCATACCGGAAGAATATTTAATTATACGAAGGAAGGGAATGATAAAATAATGGGTAAAGAATTAGGCCGGATAAGCGTATGTGGTGAATAAATGTATTACGTATTAACTTGGACATCTCGCTGAGAATAATAAACGATACTGAGAAAAACATTCATAGCCACGCTCTAATGTTTTTGCAAGAATATTTTTTACTATTGTGACATTAATTATAGACGCTGAGGAATGTAGGGTAATGTTTACTAAGAAATTTTAAATACAATCAAGTAGAAAAGGCTATCTAAGTAAACCTCAACAGAAGATTGGAAATAGATAAGAATGCAAGGTTTAGTTTTAGTTGCTATTCTAGCAGTTTATATTATTACTTATATTTAAATCCATATAGTTATAAAACAATTTATTTATCCAATTAGTATGGGATACATGCATCGTTTCTACAGGATTGCAAACAAAGGTATGTGCTATATTCAGCATACGTGATTTGAATGTTCATCTCAGTAATTACATCAATAACATTGTTTACCAGTAGTACAATCAAACTAGCAGCAACTGGTCTTAACCGTTTCCCAGAAGAATGGATTACAGCCGTCTTTTAAGTGTTGATCGTCCGCATAAAACAAGTTAAATTGCTTTTTTACTGCCACCAACGGATATTTTTGGTTTCGCTCTCAGCTGTTTTAGGACGAAAAACGCTATTTAGGCTTATTTCTGGAGTGAGGAAAATGTAATTTAGCATCTTTTATTTTGTAAAACAAATGAAAGAACAATTTTAAAGTATCATCAGCTTATCGTTGAAGTCGTGATCATTTTAATTGAGCGTAATAAATATTATCAACTTTAAGGTTGTCGTCTAACAAGTTTGAAAAGTCTAATACGTATTTAAGAATAAACAATTTATCATTAGAATGTACTTTTATTCCACTGGCATAATTTACATGTAAGGACCCGATTAAATAAACGAGTATAATCAATCCAATTTGCTTTATAATAACATTCTAACATGTTTTATCACATTACTTGTACCACGGAACTTAGGCGCCTCGAGAAGTTCGCAACTTAAATTTTTGATTAACACAATGTTGAACAACTAAAGATCGAGGGAGCAGCTGACGCAGAAATAACTACTCCGCAACCCTTTCGAAATTATAAACAACAAAATCACACAAACCAAACCGTTTTCATTAAAATTGTTTCTTCTAATTTCCTAAGTTTGTCATTCTCGCGAGTTTTGGGTTTCGTTGAAAGAACATCGGTCCCCGGGTGCGGGGCGCGCGGGGCGACGGAGGGGGCGAGGTGGTTCAGCGAGGCAATAAGTGCCCCCTTCTATTTCACCGGCACTTTAACTCGGGTGCACTGATTTGATAACGCCGTTTGTTTCAAGTGCCACTCGCGACGGCCATCATTTCAAGACCGTTTTTTTAGAAATAGAATACTGCCAGTGACTTTTCGAATTGAAAGCGTTTTAATTAAAACATGGAAGGTTCGGACGATTCGATTATTTTTTATCTTGTCAAGTGTTTCTAGAGTCATCAGTGTACCGGATAAAGTTTTGTTGCGTACTCATACTTTGTATATAGGCCAACTGCTGAAAAAATGAACGTATTGTTCGGAAGCTCTCATGATTATATTTTCTGACAAAACAATTCCTGGTTTCACATCCGATCAGAATTGTTAATATTATATATTTCTAAGCCTTATATTTATTTATTACTGCAGTATTTATTTATTACTCCGACGAAGGTGTAATGTTTTAATAATATGTGGAATGTAATTCAGAATTTCTACGTTTGTATAATCTTTGAAAATATTATGGCAGCTATAATATAATTTGTCTCTCTAGTCTTGACATTTAGTATACCTATTTATTGTACGGACATACTTATGTATAAACGAATACTGCCTTTTCATTTATAACCCACGAGGCAATCTTATTCAAGATTAATTCGTTTCGAAAACTTTTACGGAAAACGGCTCCGTTTTGTTGTTTTGGACAGATTTTTATTTCATACAAATTCTTTAAAAAATAAACCGACCCTTTTGTGACATCACCAATTAAATGCAAATATTTTGATATATATTTTGTCTAATTTAGATAATTAGATAACATCATTCATATTTATTAAAAACTATCAAATTATCTTTCCTCTCTATCGTTTAAAGTTAAAAGCTTTAGTATTACATAAATAAAATATTCATACCTAGAGGGCTTATATCTACCGGTACCATTCGAAACGTAAAACAATGACGCATTGAGTTTTACGATTGCAATAACAACAATATAAAAGCTATAGAATTGTACAGACGAGGCTAAAAAGCCATCACAAGCCGTCCTATATTCAACAACTGCCTCGTAGAGCTTCACTGAGGAAATAAACAGCGAATATATCCTATATTTAGTTCTTGATTAACATGAATATTACTCAAGTTACAGACGAAAAACAAGATTTTATTCAATATAATAGAAAACAAGATAATTTCAGTGACATCAAAAGGAAGTAAAAAGTTCAAATTAGTTCGTAATTTTATTCATCAAACTTCCGTCAAAGATCTGTTTCAGAATACCTGATAAAATAGATTTCTTTTTGCCAAAATTTATTTATCTGTTTACTGTTTACGGAGTTATTGAAAACAAAATTATGATAATAAATAAAATTATCATCTTTATTTGCATAAAGATAGGCTTCTTAGGAAACGTATACAACATAAATAAAATTTGAAATGTTCCAGCGTTTTATTAAACCGTTTTATTTTTAAGTACAAGTTTCCTCTTTTGTTTCGAATTATTATGTCTTCTCTCAAGTTGCGTTCTTTGTATTATCTTATTAACAAAAAAGTCTCAGGGTCTCACCAACTCAGAATAATACGATGTTCTAATAAATTTTAGAAGCAAAGTTAGTACGGCAGTCAATAGAGTTGTAGAACTAATGTGCGACGCGGTAGTTGCGAGTAATATTAACTTAATTAACCACTTTCAGTATCGACATATTGAGTACGTCAGCCATAATGTTTAATGTTTGAGCAATTACATTAGCAGGTCAGTCGTGGACCACCCATCTCTCGATCCCGGCCCACGAGAGGGGGACATAGCACAAATTGAAATGTTCTACAGTTATCTGTTTCCCTTCAATTCGATCGACCTGCATTTTGTTTAAAGACTTTCCGATTGTATTGCTGACCTATTTTTTCAAGTTCCAAACAGTAGGCACTAGAAATATCGATAGTTTTATCAACGAACTGAATGCTAGATTTTTATATTTCAAACTTTTTCATCTAAAACGCTGAAGATTTATCAGATTCGATGCTACGGTGATACCAATAGCCATACAATAGATTTTACAGGCCAATAGCTCTTCTTTAACGAGTAAATATAGTAACTAAGATAAATTATTTTTAATTTATTTATTGTAAATATGCGTAAATTGCATGATTATTGTGATATACAAAATGAATTAACTTAATAACCAAAAGCTGGAAAACATATTTATGATGTTATCTCGACCTAGTACGAGATCCGTATTCGTAGAATAGCAGCTTGTAGGGTAACGGATAGCTCCACAATCGCTTACTATGTTAAATTATTTTCCCTGACGATCAATCAAAACAATCCGAACAACAAAGATTGAGCCGAACAAAACAAAAAGTTGCAAAAACAAATACGTTAATTGTTTAACAGACATAACGTGTTTGTAAAATAATAAACAATATCCATTGTATGGTTCGTGAATGTCAGTGAGTTTGCTTGCGTGAGGCTAATTGTTGGGCACTGGTCGCCGCCCGCCCTAGCGCCCGCCATTCAAAATGTATCGGCCCTTTTTGTGTTGTACTTGTATGTAAAACACGTGCATTCGCAACTGTCCTGACCTAATTGTTTAATAGGCCGACCCTGTTGAAAATAGGTTCAATTGATTCGTTTACATTTCAATCGGCAATCAAGATTTAATTAATAGTGCAACTAACTTAATTAAATAAATAGAATTACAAACTTTTTTTTATGTATTTTCAAATTGACTTTTGCAACTTTTAACACGAATTTAAGTTGGTTATTTACGCGTGTGTTAACTACACGGACCAACGAAAAAATACGGATCTTTGTGAAGTGTAAAAATGAAACGGTAACCGGCAACCAACTGATGTAGTAAAATATACAAAATATGTATAATGAACTCGTAATTTATACACGGGTATAAAGTGAATTTTTAAGTAAAGTTTAATCTGCCCCGGTCACTAAGTTACCCTACACCTAAATGCCGTAAGTGGGTCGACCCGGATGAGGTTTACATGGAAATATTTATAAGGCTTAAACACAAAAAGTGCTCTTTCAAATACTTGCGCGTCGTAAGTAAGCTGGCCTCTCTTTTTCTAGCAATACGTAGGAAAGTGACGCCAACAGCTTTGTCATGTAAATATGCGTAATTAAAAGGGATAAACCTCGTTTACCGGAAAGTTTTAAAGCCTTCGCCTGCGAATGAAGTTTTAATCCTTATTGAGTTGGTAATATGTGTGTGGAGAGAATCCTTTTTGAATTTATCTTGCGGCGAAAACTCGATGGCCTATATCCTGCGGTGGGGCGTGTTTTCATTTCGGATTTACTCCAAGTTGGCGCCAAATCCGAGCAGCTGCGCTATTCCTACAGGATATTTTCTTTTCCTCCTCCGACATGCGATCTTGACGACTGGCTTTTGTGATTTAAAAAGATTTTCGCAGGCAAAACCGCTTACCGTTACTTCGATGTGCTCGCATTCCGCCTATAAGCGATAACTTACGATATTTATTGTATTCTCGTAACACGTTCTCTACATACATATAGGAGGCTTTATTCCCATACAAACACGTACAGATAAAAGGCTTGTGCACGCAAACGTTCTAACAAATCCTTTTAAAAATAAAACTGACAAAGCTTAATGTTTACCGTTAAACTTATAAAGGAATTCATAAACATTGCGTAAGAAGCTTACTTCTAGTAGTACTTCAATGTAGAGTTAAATATGTAAATTGGCTTATCAAGTAATTTTCTTAGTCTTTAATAAACATGAAAGTGAGCCATGAAAACAAAGGCTTTATTTTCTTCATAAATATAGTTAGTCATGTTAGTTGACAGAGTTAACTGAGGAAGCGATTCATTGTGATATTGATTGAAACAACAACTTGTCTCGGATGTAAGTTATGACATATTAAGTTTTATCGATTCAATCGCAGACTCATTATAATGCCGATGTATGACTGCAGACGATGACTATCTTAAAACGAGTGTGCAGAAAAACGTTTCAATATTTTTGCACAATTTCTAGATTGAGATCTTGTACTCATTCTTTTGTATAAGATACGATAGGCTACAAAAACGTATTCGTGAAGGCTTTCAGTGTAAATCTTTACAGCGGCTCCTGACAGTATCTTGAATAAAAATCTTATATCATGATTACATTTGCGTATTGGGTATTCGAGGCATCGGCACTGAATTTCACATGAATGGGTAAAATGTTTATATTACGTTTTATGTATAAAACAGTTTAATTTGTTTTTGAATATTTATTCTGTACAAGTACGCTCGTGTCTTCGTGCCATGATATGTAGGGTAACTACCCTCATAAGGTAAGCAATACCTCGTAGTATGTTGTGTACATATGTACTGTGACCTGAAATGACAACCACAAGCTGTAGGCCCAACCATACTATAAAAACTAACGTAAAATTTATTTATTTTGTTTATGTTTTAAGGACTCAGTTGAGCCGAAATCCAAATTTCTTTGATGGCTCCACTAATACTTAGTAGAAAGCTTTCATAATATGCATTAAACTGGTCAAACTAGTGTAGAATGCGGAAGACAAACCTGTTTGCCTCGTTGATCTTGAATAGAACCGGCATTACACAGTATTTATCTAATACACAACATGCACATGCCAACTGAATATGAACTACTTTCCTGAAAAACAAAGTTACTGTAATAAAGAAAAACATTACAACAGAAATTAGTTGGTAACACAAATAATAATCATAACTCATCGAAACGCTAATCCAAACACTCACCCTTGTAAATAAACTCGAACATAATGTTTCGGGGGCGGCTTTCAATAATATCCACAATATTAGAATCCACTCAACAAACGAATACAAAAGTAACTACACTGGACATTCCACTGAAAAATCTCACGTTGTGTGTTTACGATATTTCTTCAATATATTTACATTGTTACGTGTGGAGTGTAAACGTAAATATTGGAGGTCACTGTGTGCGATAGGCACGGGCGGCGCGGTTCACGCGCGGTGTCAGTGAGAAGTGTTATTGAGATGGTCGTATTGTGGCGCGGTTTTAATGAAGGAAGGTGTGATGTGTGCGTGTGACGGCCGGGGCGACGTGGCGCGGCGGCGGCGGCGCGGCAGCGACTGGCCGGGGCGGGGGTGCGAGCTGCCGAGTGCCGCTCGCTCGGAGGCAGACTGCGCGCCGCCCGCCCAGCCTGCCGCGTGCCGTACCGCCGCCACCGCCGCGCCAACACCGCGCCACACCGCGCCACACCGCGCCGCGCCGTGCCCGGACGCCGATACAAAATTAATACTTGTTTTGCTAAAAGCGATTTCGATTTGTCGACCCCCGAATTGGGAAAGTTAGACGGATCTTGTTAGCGATAAAGGGTTCGCTAATCAACACCACGTTTTCACATCAATGTTCGTTACTTTAATAGAGTCGTTACAACTCGTTTGCTCGAGTTCGCTTCCTGCTTACAAGTTTTAATATCTTTCAGATATCAAAAAGTAACCAATGGAACTTTGGTTGAATCAAATTAATATATTGCCCAAAATAAACCGCTATTTAAGACGGTTCGCGTCGTGAATCGTCAAAGTTAAAGCTACTTTATAGGTCAGTGAACTCGTGATGTTCCTCAACTCGAAAAGTTAATAAAATCATCTATTACTTAAATAATGATACTTAAGAACCTACAGAGGGAATTTGTCAACTGAAACAACAGCAGGCCGAATATAAAGTCTTCGCTTCAATCTAAGCTTTGAAAATATTTGAAATTTAAACATTTCCAAAGCTGAAAAGAGGATTATAGAGTAGGTAAGGGCACGGTTGAACTGTTGTGTGACGACGGAGTCCCCGGCACGGAGTTCAGGGAAGACAAATATTGTGACAAAAGCCTAACATACACGAGCAAGTTTTGAAGGCGGACAGGACAGTGCAAACACACCGAAAGGGATTCGTCCCTCCGTAGTTGAGTGTGTCTCTGTTCCCTCACGGCGGACGTCGACCGTTATTTTGTCTCTAACTTTGTTCACAGTAGTTTTGAAGCACGCCGAGCTTATTTTGCTTTGTAAAAGATACGATAATAATGGGCCCGGGATGTCCGAGTTTTGTTGACATAAAGGCAAGGCAAATTATTTGGCGAGTCAAAAAGCTGTGCATGAGTACTATGTAGTTACTTGTTATGTGGTACAAATAAAAGAGCTTTGGTTCGGTGAATTTTCCCGAAGAGTCAATCGACACGAATAAGACGATATGAACACCGAGCTCGGGGCGTTTTCTTGACGGCTCTCTCTTTATCTAAACGGCGTAATTATTCCAATAATTCTTATTGTTATTGTAGAAGGAAAAAAGTTTGTTTCTCTTCTTAATACTCTCGCTGAAGTAGTCATTTTAAATTGTTCGCCGTTCATGTTTATTATTAAGGAAAAGTATTTTTTGTTAAGGTGTTGTTTATTGTGAAGTGGCTTGTTCTTGTACTTAATGTACACATTTACAGAAACGAAGCGTTTTAGCGAGTCTTGTAATTATCACGTGTTTTTTTAATGCGTTTAAAAAGAAAGATGACTTGCTACGCCGTAGCCGTAGCACGTCTACGTCTCGATCATAGTAATGAATTTTAAATTATTATTAGAACTGTGAATGTAGGATTACTTTAATTTAACATAATAAAGATTCTTCAAATGAAGGATCTTAGAGATTAGTAGATATTTTTTTTTCTGTACGTATAAATAGATAAATAATAAGTTCCAAATAATACCAAACTTCCGAAGCACAATATTTTCGAACATCTTTCTGAATAATGTTCAATGCATATCATTTCTATGCCCTTCTCTCATGAACCGGTTACAAGACCATTGAGAGGTCAGGCGCAGTGCTGATAGATTTACGTACTTTATGAAGCACAAAGTCGTGTCACCTTAACATTTATGTTCCGAACAATGACCGAAAAAAATCTGTCGACTTTGATGATGACTTTTCACCTAGTCCCGGAACATCTCTTGGTCACACCTTTGCTGCAATTAATGCACTACCAATACGCCACTAAGTACGAATAAAATAATAATTTTGCAAAAGTCCTTTACAAGTCAAAGACAGGTTGCAGCTTTGGCCTTTAATCACCACCAAGAACAAAAAGTAAAAAAAAATACACTAAGATACAAAACCTACGCATACCTACCTGATAAAATTTAAACTACAATAAATACCAAATACCGCTAACAGGTAGTAATGGAATCAACGTTTTATCTGAATTATCCCGTATCCTCCAATCATGCGGACATCGAAGCGACCTATCATACGATATAATATGGGCAAGTGGGTATAATAAATTCCATCTAAACTTATGTCAGTACAGCTGTCGGTATTGAAAATGAGGTGTAGAGCGTGGGGGCGTTTCATCAAGCCGCCTAGCCGACCAGTTGACCCGGTTCGTCCGACCGAAGCCACCGCGCGATATAATGCGGTCACAGCTGCCGCCTCGCCCGCATACAATTGGATTTTTAACTGTGGACTTCATCGAACACTGCGATTGTCTCTATTGGGTTTGATTATACCCAACTGTACACAACGAAAATATATAACGAACCGTGGGAGAACGAATCTTCACTCAGCATATTATACCGCGTTGCGTAAAGATATTTTAAAAGCACCCAGCGACACTTTTAACAACACAGATTCTAATCTCAAATTGAAATAAGGAAATTATTTCACCTGGCACCATTTCCAGGGAGTAGATGCCAGAAAACATTCGAAGGCATATGGGCCCGTTTGATTATACAATGTGTACCTATAATAGAATCCTTTGTTGAAATCCGTAAACGTAAACAATTGTATGTAATAGTGCGGTCCTTTCGGCGTGTGCGAACGGGCGGAAGGCTGACCCAATCGGTCCGTGTCAGCTCAATATGACGGCAGCAATAATGCGGTCGTGCCGCCTTCCTACACGATTAAATTTTCAACATTTCCTCACGCAACATCATAAAAAACCCACAAGGCTCGAACGCGCATCGGTACATCCCGAACTTTTTTAAATCCCAAATATTTTAGCCATTTATCTGACGACCCACATATCATACGGCCTCATACCGTTTACATAAAGAGGTGAAAGCTTTTGTTGGCAGAGCCAGCACAATTGAAACAAATGCACGTTTCAACAGACCAACTTGACAATTTGTACCTATAAATTCAACCCGTTGACTGGAAATGGAGTAGATCTATTGTCTTCCCATGTCACCTAGTAAATAAATTGAGGAAAATGTTGTTGTAGCTGAGCTATATTGTGTCTGATGTAATCCTGAAGAAGGTTTAAATCATTTTTACTTCGGTTCGAGTACACATTTTTAAAAGATGTTTTCACAAACAAGTTCGGAATTCTAGAAATCTCTTTAGAATTCCAGTCTTCGCACTTGAGTGAAGGAGCTGAAAATTGGCTTGTAGTGTACCTGCGTGGCGATGATTAGGTGGAGTATTCTCAGGTATAAAGGTATGACGAGGAGGTGCCGCGAGAGTACAATTGGCAGAGCATTAGCATAACAAGCGAGTCCCGGGCCGGTCCTAATGAATGGTCTTGCAATTGAAACAATAGTGGATTAGCGCCAACTCCCTTATCTGTTTATGTAAATCAGGCTGCGGCCGGATCGCTTTGGCTACAGCTGATTCTTTGAAGATGATAATACAACTATATCTGTATGTATGCATTTAGCGTTTAGTCGATGCGGAATAAAGTGTACAGCACAGATCGACGATATTAATTTATTTTATGCGTTTCGAGAGTAGTGCTGCATGCAAATGCTGGTAAGTTATAGTAGCTTAATAGTACCTGGCAGGTGCTTAACACTAAGTAGGTACACGTACACGTAGGAACGTTAATATTTTTAGCGAATTAATGAAATCGAAAATCTTAAGAGATATATATTATCCTATTTATATTCATATTTGAATTACAGAGTTGAACAAAAGAGCATAGCAGCAAATATGTAGTTACTTACTTTTCTAATATATGTTGTAGCTGCTTTAGTCAAATATAAGATAAAAACATATTTAGACGACAAATTCTACAGATTAGCCTTTTCGCAAAGGAACGTAGTCAAGAATGCTAGACATTTGCCCAGATAACATCCTAACTTAAGAATCCTCATTCGCTTTAATGCTGAAAATGTAAAAATGCTACGGCAATTTAAATACTCTGAAACAGTGAATACAGTTTCCTTCCGTCCATTCATTCTACAAAGTAATATGGAATATTATCATAGAAATGACCTGGCGTCTGATTACCTAGAACTAAAATGTACTAGCTTCTCAAATTACACCATAGCAGTTGTCACGAGGTCACATTCGTTCGCAAGGTTACGACAGAGCACGGGTGTTCGCTCCTCGATGTTACACACAGCCCTGCAACATTCGTCTGTTAGTGATTTCCGTGGCAGTTAATTTACTAGTTCGGCTTCAACAGCAAAGCTAGCGAGCGTAAGGTTTAAAACGTTGTCATTAAAACATGGGAGCGTCTTTCTCGTTTGTTTATGGTAATCGAGTGGGCAAGTTGCGAAGCTTTGATTTCGAAGCTGACCCGTGCTCGACACGCCCCAGTTTACTTTGGGACATTAACGATGCGACCTTTCACAAAATTCGACGGTTCCTTAGTTTTAACGAACTTCAGTTTTGCCTTTCAAAGCGACCTTAGTACACACTACGTCCCAATTTTCGAGCTCCAGGAAAATTGCCTGCACCTCAAAGCTGCACCGACGTAGTTATCGGATCACTTGATCTCGTTAATATCCCAGAGCAGACGCTTTTCTTTACCTTTTTGGTCCTAAATATTTCGTCTTAAACGCTCTCACGAGAGCCAAGCCGCTTACATAAGTGAAATAAGAAAACGTTTATACGAACTGAAATGAACAAGTTAAATAGGAAATTCAGAGAGACGTGTATTATAATAAAACAGTTCTTGAGCTTGCAATAATGCTAACAATGATTAAGACTGCGCTGGCAGCACCTCTTCGACTGAACAATTTGAACCCTCTCCAAGTTTTAAACGAATTTCATTGCGCGAAATAAAAGCATACGGCCGCTTGAGCGAGTAGCTTGGCTATATTTCTGACGTCACGACATCCGATAATGCCTCGTGTATTTTATTATTCAACAAACATTTTTCTGTTTGGGACGTTCGCGCGAGAATTTATGATGGCCGCAGAAACTGCGAAAGTAATACATTTGTAACTAAAACGAAAACAAGGGAATAGTGCAAAGTTCGTAATACTCGGCGATTACGATTCCATGTACCCACGTCACTGATAAGCAAAGTATGAAGTTTTCCAATTTATTGGTGCTCTCAAGTTTCCCGCGTTAGGTCAATCCCCGATGGATACTTACAGGAAACGTTATTCGCTAGGTAATATACATCTTATCAAAGGGGAGGCTCGCCCACTGTACCCGTAGGCGTAAATCTTGCCTTTACGGCCTCACCTGTCGATGGAATAATTTACTGCCGGCTTAAAACTTCCTCCCAAAAGGAAATCCCAAACACTTCTCAAGAAATAACTGAATAAGAAATTGTCGATTGTACGCAGGACGCGCGTCGCCGCGACGCTCCGTACCCGCCCTTGCTTGACAGCGAGGAAATTCAAACTTAAACCTCCTCTAATAGAATAAATAAAATTCCGAACGCTTTACCCGCGATAAGAGATTTAACGTGAAGATTTATGTGAAAACGTACTTGTTGATTTATTCCTAAAATCACACGCCTAGACGCTGAAAACACAATGTGCTGAAACTGAATTCTCACCGCGTTGTTTGAACTATAACTACGTATAATAACTAAATGTACTGGTGCGTGTTATATTTTATTGTGTAGCTATGAGGTGGACCGTTGGCATCCCGATATCGATGGATATAAGCAATTTGCAAGTAAAATGCGAATGTCGGATGCACAGGCGGCGTTGGCGTCGAGCATCTATTTTTTTTTATTTTCATAGAATTTCATACGTGAATATTGTATTAGTAGTACGTTGTGAATTCACGCCTATTGTGAGCTTTGATGTAAACGAGAAACGTCAAGCTTTTATTGCTTCAAACATTGAAGGATAGAGGATTTATAAAGGGGTGGTTCTTATTACAACGAGCCAAGTACGAGTTTACACAGCTCAACCAATCATACGCCGGCATTTGTTTTCTACGGACATGTGTCGTCTAGTCCCGCTGTTGACTTTGGTTTATAAAATTACAAGACTTTTAAAACGTTACGATTTAAAACTTAATTACTCACTAATCTTTTCAATTACTCTACAAGTGAATTACATAAACACGCTAGTTCCTCACGCATCTCAATTGTACCTACAAACGAAACAATGGAATACAAGAGAAATTCGAAGTAAATCACATAACGCCTATCCAAGCAAATTGTATAACAAACTGTGTTGGCGGTTGTACAGCATAGATAATTTAATGTACGGCGCGTTAGTTACGAGCAGGTCCAAGAATGGGAGTGCTCAGTGTGTTCAGTTAGTAGATTATCTTGGCTCGCACGAGTATGTATAGGCACTAGTCCAACTGGCACACACCACACTTGCCCAGCGAACAATCCATTAGTAAGTCGGATTTGCTACCACTAAGATTTATTTCCTAAGTTCGAGCCTTAGCAATACACAAAGTTTTTTGTTCGCATAACGTTAAACCGTAACGTGTAACTTCGCTTAGTTCAAATTTATATAAAAAAAAACACTCACATTTTTTTATGTTACTTTTATTGAATGTGTTTTTTTTTTACAGGTTATAATACAAAGTTCAATATTAAACTAGATTGTTTCTACACATTATTCTATGTTCACTACACTACAACTTATTATAAACACTACAAATTATGTTCACTATAGTGAACATCATTTATAAAACAGAACCTTTTAGCAGTTTTCTCTTCACTATACTTTGTAACAGTACATAAAATTACGCGTTTTTCTGTATCGGCAAGCAGCGACCAAAGAACGCGAATTCATCGTGTCCAAAATTAGCCGTTGTATCTTATTGTTGTATATCTAGCATAGAAAATGTATTATAGACTTACCTATTTCAAATAAGGATAACTCAAACAAGACAACATTTAGTAATTGATTGAATGGAGTAGATTATCTATTTCTCTTACATTTACTATTTTGACATTTGTGTCTATCTATATTTTTCCTCTTCGATATTTTTTGTCCCTAAGAGAAAATTGACTTGATATCACATTACTCAGACATGTACCAAATATCAACTTGCCAGGTCAAACAATCTACAAGGAAAGTACTTGTGACAGGCGGATTGACAACCTAAGGTTCCAATTGTTCTGTTTTCGGAACAATAAAATACCTAATGTTTTTCTTTACCAATTCACTCTCTATTAGATTATATTCTACGTAAAATACTAAGAGCACTCGACTACTTACCAGTAAAACCAACATAAATATTAATGATAAAAGAAAATGTTAAAGAAAGCCACAAATTAAATAAGTACCAACATTTTCTTATCTTGCTCAAGTACTAATGGAACATTATGAAGCTACGCAAAATATTACTCAAGATTCTTCAATAGCCGTCATAAAAATGTAAATGGGTGAACTAACACGTTTGGTGCGAAGGCAAGATATTCATAACAATAGAGGAGGGAGCCCAACACCGTTGGCACGCGAGCATCGCATGTACAAACACATTTCTGCTTATAACATGTCTGCTGCGAGATAATGTAATTATTTCTGTTCCCGCCGATTACCCAGGTTTTTTTTTACCATACTAATTAACAATCGCGGTTCAGTTTGCCAAAGCTTATCGCAAATTTTGTGCCGCGCGTTTTGACGCGGAATTAATTTGGTCAAACAGATTTAGATTACAGCCATGTTTAACATACAATTTGACACCGCAATCCGATGCTGTATGTATTAAAACTAATTGCCTTTTTGTTTGTATCGAACCGTGAACATGCCTAATTCTAACAAACAAATAGAGCCCTAATGCTGTACGTTTATTCTAAAGTACAAATTATAACAACATTATTTCAGCGATGTGTCTAGTAAACTTAATAAATCATAAAACAAAAGCCTTATCAACATAATGTTGTCTAGACGGCTATCTTTCAAGATTCAAGCTGTTAAGTTTTTATGATAATTAAACGAATAACCCGCATCAAAATTACTACACTCAACTAATAACTAGAGCACCTAGGATAACCTAGAAATATAAAGTATAAGTGACGGCCCTTTTTTTTGTAATGTGTAAAGTTTTATTTATCAATTCGTTAAAACTACAAAAACTACAAAATAAGACATAAAATTGGGTATAAAAATGGTGTAGAGCAAACGCTTACAACTAAGTAAAACTAATAAAAAATCACACAATAAAACAAATAAAACGACAACAATTAAAATAAATCAACTATTAGAAATAAATGGGAACAAGGGTGAATCTGTGGAAGACATCTGGCACACTTTAATTTGTTTGGTGCCATTGTTATGCGAAATTAATATTCCAATTTATTCCATTTCTGTATCGAGGAGTGTAAATCAATATTTGGTGGCATCCCGACGAGGCTGAGCGTCGTCTTAAGCACCCTACCGATCTCCCCAGATAATTGGAATGTTACGCCCTAGTAATTAGATGAATTGTGTGTCGATTTATTTGCTTTACCAAACCGCTGTTAATCGTTCAATAAGTTCCAATACGATTTGATTTCACTTCGGTGTCTATAGATTGTGTGTGTTTATCACGCGCACACGACGAACATTTCCAAATCCAACTTAAGTTGGCTATGTTTTTAAAGTTTTGATCTCTAGCAACATTTATAAGCATGAGCATGTCAAATATGTACAAACCACCCCTTAGAATGTCTAATTTACAAAACATAATTTCCTAAAAAATGTCCTCTGCAAACATTGTCCTACGTACTTCACACAAATTAGTGAAATTGCACTGACAAATAAAGCAAGTACAACTAGACAGGTAATAATAAAGTTTTGGAGGGTTTACGGCAAGTTTTAAGCGTGTCAGCGCACATAAGTTAACAGGAATTATTTATTGTACGAGCTCTCGCATCACGTAACACTGTTTTTAACAAGAACAAATTGTACGTGAAGGCAAGATCGCGTGTTATCCTCGATTTAACCCAGCCTTATCAAAATATGAATGCTGAATTTAATTTCGGTATCACAGTACACGATTTTCGTGTGTGAAAACATTATCAACAAATTAAAAGTTACTCTTGTTTTACTCACAATAATTCTGCAGACAAAATTACCTTGTGCCGGCTACGTATTAGAACAATTTATTATTAGTCGTACATTATCTTGACAACTGTCTCAGGATTTATGAAGGACTTTAAATTAGTTTGAAGGTCAAAAATCAAGATAGAACTGAATAAATATTTAAAATTATCACAATTCAAGACCGATAAGAGATGGTGAATTGTAATCCCGTTTGTGGAACATTAAGGACTTAGATTAGATTATTCATGGCTCTTATCCAAATACTCGTACACTAAAGGATTTCAATAATAAATGCTACCTTAAGTCTCTGCGTCAATATATTATTAATTCGTCTGTGTTCGACATTGCTATTATATTTTTTCAAAGTTCTAATGATGACGCAAATTAGTTTCAAAGCAAGCGCTTATTATGCATATTATTATGTTTTTACAATAGAAACAAGTCACCTATGATAATGGATATAGCAAATAAGACACCACATCTCATTTTAACATTAAAATTACAATATGATTCTCAGTTGACAACGACACTAGACCTTATTAAAAAGCTGCTGGTTTGGTGCCTAGCTTCAACCTTTGAAGGTAATAATAGTTAATAACCACGTACGTACGTGTGGTAACCACGATTATAAAAAAACGTCTGTTTTTAGTACCGTCTTCGTAACTACTGGGATTTTTCTTTCCAATCTGTTGCTTTTATCTTACACGTAATTGCGTGAAAGTAGAAAACCTGTAACCATAGCGTGACACAAGCCCTTATAAACAGATAATACAATTAGATACGGAATATAAGGAAGTACCTTTAAATTAGATTATAGTCGTAACTTTTATGAAGGTATTAACACATTAAGATCAAATCCGTGTGTGAAGTAACTGGAGTATGACCCATGCATTTTGATATTTATGGTTTAAATTAAATACTTTAGAAAAGTCTAAAGGTCCAGATATAGAAAAAAAATTTAGGGATAATAATGATGGTCTTAAAGTTTTTGAAAAGTAAAGCATCGTAATTATCGTCATCATTAAATCTACCGTAAGATGATTACCAGGCTTAGGGCTAAGTAAAAACCATTTATTACAATGAATTTTAAATATTAGACTATATTCTCACTACTGAGCGCTATGCTATAGAATATGTATGGGATACATTCCAACTATTCGTGAGCTTTGAAGAAGCTCGTCTTATCGGAACGTTAAAGAAACCCTCTCTACCTTCCTTCATGCTGCGTACTACGAAACCCAAAGTTATACATTGAAACAGAGAAATATAGTGTCACGTGGTTTCACGTTACTGGATGCAGAACGAAAACATAGAGAGCGCTTATAAATAGCACCTAGCGACTAGTGACTACTAGGTTTGGGACCCACAGTTCAATTCTAACAGTAGATATAGGTTATATGACGTAATAAATAGTTCCGGATCTTTAATGCACTTTGTCACCATTATTTTGTTTGCTCACAGAGTCCCCTCGATACAAATATCTGAGGGGTCACGATTCACGACAATTTTGATACGGTTTGTGTTATCTAGTAACAATCGTAGATTTTATGCGTGAGAGAGCATAAAATTCGTTTTCGGCAAGAAAATACAAATGTCATGAAAATACTAACTAGGAATACTAAGACGACACGAATGACAACTATGATAAGAAATGTTATCGACCTTACAATATATTAGTAACGTAACATCATAGACAAGTAAATACAATCGATTCGTACGCAAAACAGAACATTTTGTACCCGTTAAATGTGTTTCACCTTCAAAACACGCAAAACAAACATCGGAACAGCTATTTAGCCGCGAAGTTTACATTATCGCTATACCTAATCTTATTCCTACACGTACAAGAGTATAATAAATACAGCCACATTTTATACCAGCAAAACATACCGTATACAATTCGAGACTCATTTTAATATTCAATGAGGTTCTTTACTAGAGTGTCGCAGATAAAAGAAGTCAGTCGCAACCTTTCCGACGACATTCTTGAGGGAGATAGTTAATTAAATAAATGGTCTGAGACGATGCCCCTCATCATTCTATCCTGCGCCCTACATAGGCGTATTGTTGGGTAACTACAAGCTTTTATTGGGTTTTTACATTACCTTTGTACTTATTTATTTGTTGGTCGATAGTAATCTAAGTGAAGCTTTTTGTGGAATTCTATAAGTATGTTGTATTAAGTAATTGTTTTTTTACCAGACTTATCATTTTATTTTAGAGACATTGAAACAAAAATAGACGTGGCAATTGTTAAGATCATTGGTTAACGGGTGACCACTTGATAATATTTAAACCAATGCCAAGTGTTCTCAATTAAGATATTTACCAAATAAATCTGCCAAAGTCTACGTCGACTGCTAATCAAATTAAAAGGAAGGAAAACCTTTCAAAATTAACCACACAATCTTAAGAGAGATCATTACATACTCCAATTGTAGTTAACTATAAATGCATTTTCCATTTTAGATGAAGTCAGCTAGTATTATAATGTTGTAGTGAAGACTTCTGAAGAACTTCTGTCCTTCGTGTTCATCGAATAATCATCCAATAAACAGTTTATTCAATTGCAAGCACAGATCGGAACTTCTAAGTATCCACTTATCTGTAAGCGGATTTCATTCCCGTTGAATAAGGATTTCGTAATATTCTCATTAAAAATCCACAATTTATTACAAACAAATAACAACTTTGTCGCCAACTTTAATCGAAATTATAGTTTTACACAATTAGATTTTGATGCAATAGTAGTTTATTATTACAGTTGTTCGTAATTATCGTCGCAGAAATTTCGCGTAATGAGGCCGATGTAACCATGCCATGGAAATAAATCAATATTAAATATGTTTGTGTAGCAATGAGCCGAGCCGAAATTTTCATATTAACCGACGCACACGTAATTACAATAATTAAATGATATAAAATACGGACATCGTTAATATCTCACTATCTACGTTTCTCTATAAATTGAGGGAACTCCCAACGGGCGCCCATTTACCAGAGAAAAATGGCTTCGCAATAAAACACGATAGAATGAGTCATTATTTTCCCAGATTATCCACAACGATTATACTGAGGTATTGATAAAATGTTGATAATTTAAAGCCATCAAGTACAAACTGAGAGGAAAAATGAAGTTTTATACGAAGTTTGCTATAGATATGTACATTTTTCTGAACTAAAAATGCGTCGGGATTAACCAACGGAAAAAGGTTGCTAGGTACATGAAAAAACTAAAAAGCATGCGGTTACACAAAAAAGCACGTACCATGTATAGCTCCGTTTCGTACACGTACGCCATATGTTACGTTGTTTAGTTACTGTGGCATTTTTTGAAAATACATTCGAAATTCTCTTCTGATTCTTCGAGTTTTAGATCTAAAACAATTTCGTAAGTATTTTAAAACTTAGCTTTCTATTGTGCCAATCAATGTCCTAAACCAACTAATTAATTGTTTAAAACTTTAAGATTATCTCAAATATTTGTGGATCGACATAATTCCAGTGATGGATAAGGGCAATATTCTGGGTAGAGGGCAACGACCTTTAAATATACTGTAAGCTCAATGGTCAGATAATAATCTAAACTGCAGAGTAGCTGTAGAGCTAGTGCTCTCTCAAATGACAATCTGAGCCAGAGGGTGTAATCCTCAGAAGGCTTATACGTGTAATAATATAGAAAATGAATGCGGGCTGGACAGAAAGAACTTTATAGATATAGTTGTGAGATAAGAAAATCAGTAGAGAACAGTGTTTTAAAATTGTTTTAACATATGCTGAGAATCATTGAAAAAAATGTTTGACTTTCGGGTCTGGTATACCAGTAAACTGCGAGTAATAATATAATTTCTATCGGAAAGTCAGCGTCGAAAGAGTTAAACAACTTCAAGCATGTTTTTGCCGACTTAGCTTAGGGTACTACACGAACAGCTGTAAATAAGGGTCACAGGGTCAAAGAGTATACTATAGTACATCAACTAGATGTCTATTGGTCTACAAATAATTTGACG